>NC_079373.1:26033875-26333875 GCF_021018895.1 Seriola aureovittata
TAGGAGAACGTGATGTTGCTAACAATTAGAAATGATGCTGATGGTGCTGTAGTTCTCTAACAGGTGATCTTTATATTACACAATAAGAAAAGCAGAAAGTAGCTGCTCTTTTAATGTATAGACTTCATGTGTACATGTGCATAGGTAACTATTCAGGTAATGTAAGATGTAAAAATAATTAATTTGCATTATGCTGTAAATAAACAGGCACGCATTAAACGATGAATGTAAACACAATTTAAACCTGCCTGATTTGTCAGCAAATCAGCACAGGCAGCAGTGATGCACATGTGGGCACATCTGCATTGAAAATAATGGGATTTATCTTCTCAGTTCAACTGTCAACTACAGCTCCTGTGACGCTAAATCAATAGAAGTGATTTAACTCACTGCAGGCTGTCCTCAGTACGTCAGTAATCTCACCCAGGGTTGGAAAGTATGTGGTAACATCTCTTAAATAAAGCTCTTAGTTTTAAACAAACTAATAATAAATAATAAATCAAAATTATAATTAAATAATAATAATTAAAAATAAAATAAGTAAACCCACCATTTGTGTTAATGCAGCTTGTTTTCCATAACTTTACACTGATAAATAATAAATCCACAAATTACCTGAGGAGTTGCACCAGCGTTAAAAATGTTAATTTACCACCGTTGCTTCTGAAAGACCCAAATCATCAAGGTGTGGAAGCTTGGTGTGAGGAGAGAGCAGAGAGCTCGCTCCCTCCTCTGAACTTCTCCTACCGGACTGATCTCTGAAGTTATGAAAGTTGATGAAATACTTTTACTCTTAGGCCTAAAAGTAAAAGTGAAAATGCGTCACACGGTCGGGAGGGATTCTGTGCTCTGAGATGCTGTTTCCTGTTGTGTGTTGCTGAGACGTGGCCCTCGTCTGTGTGTTTCCAGGTGCTGATGAAGGACATCACCACGCCCGTCCCTCCTGAGGACATGAAGAAACTGGTGCAGACGTGTCTGGAGAAAGCGGCTCGGCTCAACTACAGTCAGCTGATCGAATACGCTCAGATCAAAGGTCGGAGTCTGTCGGTTCAGTTTTCTCTGCACACGACTCCATCAATCAGCGAATCAGAGTTTCCGTTCACAATTAGTATCAGTTAATACGGTTCATCCTCATGGTGGCGCTAGAGGGAAGGTCATGATTTCATTCAAATCTAAACGGTTCATCCTCTGAGGAGCAGGGGTGTCGACAGGGTTTGACCCGGACGACTACTTACTGCACAACCAGCAAAGGTTTATGGGAAATGTAGTGTGTGTGTTAAAATAACCTGCAGTATTTATAATCTCTACATGTCCCCTGCTGTGTTTGAACCTGCAGTGGACGCTCAGGCAGCTCCAGAGAAAAGACTGGAGGACATGATGAGACTGGGCGAGCTCTGCATCGAAGTCCTGCAGCAGAACGAGGAGCATCACTCTGAGGTACTGAACACGGACTTGTCCTTCATAGTTATGTGGCTTTGCGTTTGTTTTTTTATTGTTTTAGACACAAACCAGAGCTTCACACTAAGAAACGTGTTGACCAAACATGAATAACTGAAGACTGATCTTTATTCTTATTCCAAGCTCAGAAACCGATGTTTTGACAGAAACCCAATAAACTTACTTTCATTATGATTTTGTTTTTTGAATAGTTGATAAATCGAGTGTGTAAAATGTCGTTGAGAATGACCATCTGTAGCTCACAACAGTGTTCAGCACACAAGAGCATTCAATACAGGAAAGCACCAGAGCTGAAGCTTCAACAGACAGAAGAACAGTGAGCAGATATGAATGAGCATGATAACGTTTATTCAGCAGTATTTAGATCGTCAGTCATGTTGTTTATATCTCATCAGAAAGCGTAAACCTGTGTTCAGGTTGAGACTCGTGGATCAACCATTAATCAAAAGTTAAGAAGGTCAATATTTATTTTCTATGAGTAGCTGACTTGCTAAAGAAATCAAGTCCTTGGATTAATTACAAAGACTTTTACTGTGAAACTCTTTTCTTCCTCTGAGTCTCATCTTCAGTTCAAACTCTGCTCTGCTTTTTTCTTTTTTTTTCCGAGAGAGAGAGAGAGAGACGCCGCATGTCACCTGATCACTTCATTAACATTCTTGATCACTTTTCGCAGCACTGTCCATTTCCCTCCTCTTGCCTCTGCTGGCAGCGCTCGCGCTAAAGTGGCAGATGACATGGCAAGTGGCGGCGCTGCATTAAAGTCTGCGGCGGAGGCACGATGAAAACAACGCCCACGGCCCATATGCACGAGGCGTTTACACGCCGCAGTGTAAAACTGATCAATCATAGGTGTTGAGACGTGGCGGTTTGATCGGCCCTAAGTGGCAGCGTGGCGCTCAGGCATCTGTTTCTCAGCTATTAATAACATGCCGCACTCTGCCGCTGCCATGGCGACCGGTGGATCTCTGCTTGGAGCTGATGTGAGTGATGTTAACTACAGATTAATAAGCTTTTTTTTTTGTCAGAGTAGCGCCACAGGCTGTCACAGCTTAAATTTAGAGATGAATCATAATTGTTTACCCGGTTACCGTCGGCATCAATCATGCACTCCTTCTCTTTCTCCTTCTCCTCTCTGCTTTTTGTTGTTGTTATTTTTTGTCAGTGTTTCATTATGGAAATGTCAAAGTGACGAGCTGGTGTTTCAGGCAGTTCATGTGAACGCCGTTTTTTTTTTTTTTTTTTTTGCTTTACAGCCTTTTCATTTAAAGATCTGTGTTTCATGCCAGATAAAAATACTGCTTGTGTCTGATACAGTTTAATTACCTCGTTTGAAAATGACTTCTCCTCCTCCTCCCTCACTGGAAAATTAAAACTCTGCAAATATTATTATTCTTGTCATTTCAAAAGTTAAACTGCTAAACAAAGGATGTGTCTCCTGTTTCTGAGTGTGTCTCATTCCCACATCACACTTGTTGTGGAAGTTGCATGTTGGACCAGGACTGAGTCCAGACTAGTTGTGATGTTGTTGATACTCAAACAGATGAATGTGAAAACAGCCGTCCAGTGACAAACTGAAGGAACAATATTACAATAATACTTCTGAGTCAAGGGGACGCTTTAAACTTCGTTAAGTGTTTCATGATAAAAGAAAAAGTAACCAAGAAGAATTTTAGACACTAGACATATTTGAGAAATTGGCCCCTGATGCCTGAAAGAACCGTCTGTAAATGTTGAAGAAGACTCATCTGTCTGGAGACAAACTCACATTAAACATCTTATTTATCTGACTGTCCTTTCTTTCTTTCTGTCTTTTTTTGTTTTTTGTTTCTATTCCACCGCGGGAAGGGAAGAGAGGTAAGTTTGCTGTGTGAATGTTTCCGTCATCCTCCGCTCAAGTTTGTGTTGTTGTTGATGTTTCACTGCTGTTGCCCCAAAACCCCTCCGAGTGGGGCAACTGACGACGTGTGCTGTAGCTAGCTTCTACCAACAGTCTGTATGTGAGGAGTTTAGGGGACGTTTGATAGGCTTCTTTTTCTTTTCTTCAGATTACCTGAACTCACGGTTCACTCGCTGGACTTTTATCCAGCTACGCAGATTTGGACGAGATTAAAGAGATGAAGAAATGGAAAAACTGTTAACTTGTTTATTTTAAACTGTCAGTGTGATAATTAAAACCCTTAAATATCCAGGTTTATATTATATTGTAGAACAGGTTTGTGCCACATGAATGAACATCATGTTCTGCTGAAGGTAGTGTGACTGTTAGCTCTGAAGACCAAGCGAAGCATGTTTGAAGACATTTATAGAAGAAGAAAAGAACTAGTGGTAAAAAGGAGGCGTCTCCACTTAAACTATGGAGAGTATAGACTGTAAATAACCTCTCTGCTCTCATTAAGTGCAGTTTGACATATAATTATTTTCCCGCTGGCTGAGAGAGCATGAGGTCGCTGCAGAGATAAATAACAAACACAACAAAGACAAAAAAACAAGATATACCAGTCAAATAGGATTAATGAGGTAACCGTGAAAGAAAGGCCGTGGAAATGAAAGAGTACGGCATGTGGGTCGAGGTCCTTCAGCTCCAGTGGAGGGAATGTTTATGTAACCATGTCTCCTTGAAATGTTTCTATATTTTTAAGTTACATTATGATGATAAATGCAGGTTCTTCCTGGTTTAGGCAACAAAACCACTTTGGTTAATGTTGGGTAAAGATGATGGTTCAGGTCGACCGTAAATAAACAACACAACACTTGTTGTTTGTTTTCAACCAGACCAGGATCTTTGCTGAACCTCAACCAAGAGTCTGAACAGAGCCGTCAAACAGTTTGATAAAACTGTTAAAACTGATCATTTTAGCCTTTAGGATTTGCATGAAACTCTGCACACGTATTTGTACTAATGAGCAGTTTGTTGGCGTGTCGGCTCTATAGCGCCCCCTAATTACGTTCAGCTTTTTGGAGGTTGCAGGGCGTGCTCCAAAACTCACCAAGCTTTGCACATGCATCAGTAGGCGACTGATACGGGTGTTGGGGTGTGGCCGTTTAATGTCCACGATTTAGCCAAATATGTTGTTGTTACTGTTCCAACACGACAACGCCTCCGTGCACAAAGCCGGGTCCATAAAGAAGCGGATCTTGACCGGTCTGCGCTGAGTCCCGAGCTCATCCTCCATCGAGACGATGTGGATCACTGACAGCGAGACCTTATCGCCTCACTAATGCTCTTGTGGCTGAATTAACTCCCTGTTGTCCACCGGGTTGCATTCGTTCTCAGAGTTTTTTCTCTCTGAAAACGGCTCATTGCGTCTCTGCCCAACACTCCCCTTCACCTTCGTGACTCTCTCTCGCTCCACAATAAGGAAAATATTCAGTCATGACACTTTCTCGCATTTTGCTGTCAGTGGAGCGCAGGCTGTGGAGGGACGGATGTCCTTGGTGGGACAATAAGTACATTAGCCCTTTAAAGGGCTGACACTCTTCTTCTCTTAAAAGAACATTTTGGTTTTCAACAGACTGGACCTTTTTTTATTTTTATTAATCCCTTCTTCCATTATTCTTCCCATCACTGTTTTTCTACCTTCTTCTGTCTTTCCCCTTTCTGTCTTTATTCCCGTGTTTTCTCCATACTTTTGCTTTCTGTCCTTATTTTCTTTTTGTTTTGCTTTCTACCCCTTGCCCTCTGTTTTCACCTGCTGTCGTTTATTGTTTCTTCCCCTGCTTTATCTCTTTATCTTTACCCCTTATCTTTGTGTACTACTATTTTTCTCTCTTCCATTTTCCCCTCTTTCCTTAGTTGTTTTCTTCCATGCCTTTATTTCTTCCAGTTTTCCTTTCTTTATTTTTCCATCTTCTTTCTTACTGTCCTTTTTATTTTTCCTTTGTTTACCCATTTTTGTTCACTACTTTTCTTTTTTCCATATTTCTTTTTCTCTTTTCATTCTTTCTTTTGTCTTCTCTTTAGTCCTCGCTTCTTCTGTCCTTCTTTTTCCCTCCCTTCACCCTTTCTTAGCTTTATCTGTTTTCCTTTCCTCCTGTATTCTCTTCTTCTTCTTTCCTCCAATCCTTGTTCACTGTTGTTTTCTTTTTTCCTCAGATTGATATTGATAACATTTCTTCCTTCCCTCTTCTCTTCTTCCTATCTTGCATGTCTTCTTCCCATCATTCTTTCCCTCTTGTTCTTCTTCTGTCCTTCTTTCTTTACGTCGTCCCACCTTACTTATAGTCCTCCTTTTGTTCACTTTTTCTCTCAATCCTTTTGTGTTTCTGCTTCTCTTTTTCCATACTTCCTACCATTCGCCAACCTTTCTTTTTTATTCCTTCCCTTCCATCTTTGCTTCTCTAACATCTTTCTTTCTCTTACCTTTACTACTTAAACTCGTCCTTTCAGTCGCTCCTCCCTCCATTCTTGTCTTCCCTGATGGATTGATGGCCGTCTTTATTCACGAGCAGCTGTTACTGAAATGGATGTCTTGAGAAGAATGAGTCGTAAGTGACGAAGAACCATCAGGCTGGTTTACCGCCGTTTATTGTCAGTAACAGGAAACCGAAAAGGCGCATTTGAAATGCCTGACGAGTCATCCTGCAAGGCCACGAGTACGAGCCGCTGCCGTGTCATTTTTCTTCTCCCCGTCTTACACGTCTGCTTCGTCTTCCTCCGTCACATACAAACACCGACCTGAGTGCACCGGTTGCACTTTTCTCTCAGAGGTCAGCCATCAATAGCAGCGGTCACCTGAGCAGGCTGACCTCTGCCCACTGGAGAGCCGCACAGCCTGGATGCTCTTTAGACCGAAGGCATCTACATTAGTGAATCAGCAGGCGCTTTCACAACAGCACCTCTGGGCCTTTTTCCTTCTTTTTCACTTTAACAGCAGCTAAAAGTCGCGGCAGCTACAGATACTTTGCATGTCGCCTCGGTTTATTTAGATTTCTGCAGCTTCAACAGGTCAACCTCTCAGAGTCGGATCAGGATGTTTTCGATCAACAGCAGAAACACAGCATTTTCACATTCAAATGCTTCACAAAACTGAATCAAAGAATATTTAATGTGGCTTTTTTTTCCCAACGCTGATCAACAGAAAAAGACCCTTTGTGGTCAAAATGAAAACTGATCATTAATCGGATCAATGTGCATCGTCCGCATCCTTCGGAGGACGCGGTCGACAAAGGTGTGGCCCTTCGTGGATGTCATAGACCGCGAAGGCCGGATCTAAATGAGACAGTCTGGCCAACGGAGGATTTCCTGGTTTGCGTCACCAGCTGTGCCCGCCCTTACCGCTCCTGTCGCCTAGCAACCTCGATAACACACAACTTTGTTTTTTATCACAAAAACTTGAGGTTGTAAGGCCTTTGGTTTTAATAGTTGTACCGTTCACTGTTGATCTGAGCTGAAACCCAATACTCAGCTTTAACAGTGTCATCCTCAAGCGCTCCGTTGGCGTCTTTTGCTTTCGTCACCAGCCTGCAATGAATCTTGGGATAGGCTGGGCCACGAACGAACGGTCCAAGCACCTACATGAAAAGCTGATTAGAAAAGCACTAATCGCAGATACATTCATGATTAAGAATAGAAATGTATGGCACAGTTGAAGCTGAGTTTACAGTGTGAACTGACAACAATAATGGATGCTCTTGTTGTCTTTCCAAAAGCGGTGAATAATTGAGTGCCTTCATATTTATACACCACAGACTTCAGGATTCAAACTGCACCTTCAGAAACCTGCGAGAGATCCAACGAGATCTTCAAATTAAACAACATGTTCTTTGTCCAACAGTCGTATTCCTACGGCTTCAAACTGTATTTTGAAAAGTTGTCAATGAAACAAAACAATTTCCTGTTCATGTTGCTCGTCTCTCTCTCTCTCTCTTCAGGCTTTCTCGTGGTGGCCGGAGCTGATGGCCGAACACGCCGAAACATTCCTGTCTCTGTACAAAGCCGACATGGACGCCGCTCTGCAGGTCCAGGCGGTCGACTCCTGGGACAGCTTCCCACTGTTCCAGCTCCTCAACAACTTCCTGCGAACTGACCGTGAGTCTGACCTCCTCTGACTGGACGAACTTGACATTTTTGGCAGTTAACCTTCATTGTGGAGATCGTGAAACACGACTCCAGCAAGACAACATATTATATATTGAGGCAAACAGAAATCAGACCGCTGGATTCGGTATTGTAGACAACTGAAGAGTGACGTACTTCCAGGTCGCTGCTGGTAGACAGAGATACAGGTGTTTATATATCAGAATAAACCCTGTCGTTAATTTGAAGCCAGCTAGCTGTCAGCCGCACCTTGTGTGCAGTTTTAGTGGATCAACTTTCCTGCTTAAGACATTTAAAAAGCAGATTGTAATCTTTTTTTTTCTCAGTCATTCTTGTACATGTGAACATGTCAGAATGAACTCCTCGCTTCATTTACATCCTCTCCTCTTTACTAATTTTCATGCCTCTAAATCTGCAGTTTTTTTTTATATCTTTTTTTGTGGGGGGGGGGGGGTCCCCCGTACGGCACATGGTCTCGCCACTAAGAGCGCTAATTAACACTGGTGACGCCAGAGAAAACAAGGCTTGTTAAGAGAGGAGGTTAACGGCACCTCGCACGCTCCGGCAGGGAAGTAATTAACACGAGCAGCAGAGAAAACTGTCGGGGCCGGACGAGGGACACGATCGGCTGCCCACGGTTTTATCTTCGGCTCGCCGTCGGCCGGCCTGCCTACCTGTTAACCAGCGTCTTCACTCGCCTCGTATTCCTTCGGTCAGTGGTCAGGAAACTAAACTCTCCGGGTGAAGACTGAAAGATAAAATAAAATAAACTAAATTACAGTTTCTGCCGAAGTTTGACAAACTTTTATTGTTTTTCTGCAGCTTCAGTCACATTTATCTTCACGTTTGACATTGTTGAGCTGCAGTTTGACCAATTTTGCTCACAAACTTTTTCAAGTCTGACTCTTTGACACTTTCTATTTCCTGGTTCTTATTTCTTTTCCTTTGTACTACAAGTTAAAATGACAAAACCAAACGTATTTGATGGATAGACTGATGATAAACAAGCTTGTTGGCTTGCTGTGCTCTGGCCACTGCTGTTAATCCTTTTACAATTCCACTCAATTATTGTTCTTGTTTTGTGAACTTATGAATAGTAAACCACATTCACATATCAACAAAACATGATTTCAAGAATAAAGAAATTGTTTATTTTTTATTCCTACTTATTTCTCTAATGTGCTTTTCTGCGTCTCAAGGTCCAAACTGTGAAAAAGAAACATAAACCTAAAAAAAAAAACGACAGTAGCAACTTTAAATTAAAGTATAACAAACATCAACATTGAACTGCTGTATTTCAGATTATTGTCCTATTTTTCTTCCCTTTAAAAAAAAAAAAAAGGTCTCACTGTTGAGGTTTCGTTCGACTGCTGGAAAAGAAAAATCTGGGCTCATTGTTTCCTCTCTCCGAGCCCTCTGTCGGCGCCGAGGCTTTGTCTCAGAGCCAGCAGAGAGTTGGCGAGATGCGAGGCGTTATTTAACATGGCTGATGCCAAAGTACCTCCAATACAGTAACAGACAGGCAGGCAGATAGACAGACAGCCCAAGGGCACTGTTGAGAACAAAAAAAAAACTTGTTTCATTATGTGAGGAACCCGCAAATGTCTTCTCTTTTTTTTTTTTTTTTTTGGGTTTTGTGGCTCATATCTTTTATATTTTTTCTAATTACCATCCTCTGTTAATGCCGTAATTATTCCAAGTGTCACAACATTAGCCGACTTGAATTGGAGTGTAATGAGGCAGTAGACGGAGACAAAACACGGAACAAGCTAAATCATAGTTTTGACTATTTGCACAAATGAGGTCTTCCCTCTTCGATAATTACGTCTAACGTGAGAGGAGAGAGATTTAAACCCAGTCTCGTACTTGGGTGTCAAAGTGAAAACAAAAAAACAAAAAATGATGGAGTTGATTTACTGAACCTGACAATAAGAGAACAAACCTTGACTTTTCTATTTGTTCCCAGCATTATTATTTTTTTAAGCGTCTGCTGTGACTGCGTATCGGCCGATCTCAGGACTCAGAACTGAATTTCACACACTCTTCACTCTTTGAGGAACCTCTTCAACAAGTGTATTATCTCTGGGTTGTTCTGTAGATTACTTAAATGCTCACTTCATTGTCAGCGTTTGAAGGCGAGCGGTTGCGAGGGAGGTGGGGTTTTTTTACTCTCCGGAGGGCAAAAAGGCTAGTGTTAATCATGACGGAGCAGAGCGAGAGGAATTAAAACTAATGAAGTCCTGAGAGACCAGCCTGCTCGCTTTCTCACCCAGCACTCTCCTCGCTGTGGACTGCTACTGTCGCTGAGGATTCATCTGTCTTTGACAGTCTGCCTCAAACCCACAAGGAGGGCCAGGGGTGGGGTGGGGGGGGGGGGGGGGGGTGCACACAAAAATATCCTGAACACCTGTGCAGGGGAGCAACGCTGCCACGGTACGAGTTCTACCTTTGTACGTCTTATAACGTTCAGGTTCGGGTGAATGTCAGATTTTCTTTTGGACAGTCCAGCAAACTGGGGAAAGTATCTGTGGCACGGGGGCGTTGTTGTGTTGCAACAGGAAAAGGAAGAACGCCACAAAGCCGGAGGAACACTGTTATCTAAAGTATCACTAACAAATAACAAAGTCATAGTTCAGCATTTTTGGTAAATTCACTCATCGACTTTCTCGCTGAGAAGATCGACACCTTCATCCTGACCCGGTTCTGTCCGAAGGAAACTGAATCCAGCTCCCAGCACCTCTAAAGCTCATTTAGGCTTTAGGAAGTCACTGCACCCTTGTTTCCAGTCTAGGTGCTAAGCTAACCTAAGCTAGCTGGCTGCTGGCTCTAGCTGCATATATGCAGTATTGATTCTGTCATCAAATTAATAAATGTATTCCCCAAAAAATGCCAAATAAAGAGATCCCTTCACTGGACATGGGTGTCCATATACTTTTGGACATATAATATAATATATATATATATATTGGAGTCCCAGCTGTTAAAGTAGACACCAGTGGACTCTGTCAATCAAAACATCCATTTTAGAGCTGAAGCAATTAGTTGATCAATCAAACAACTTCATTAGTCGAGTGACAGAGAAATAAACGGCAGCTTTGATCATAACTGATTCATTGTTTTGTGCAGAAATGGCCACAATGTTTATCTGTAACAGAAAGAAGCCGAATCTTTTTCCTGTTGCTAAGTGAATATTGTAGAAAACAAATTATAAGTATATTGTACAAATAGGTCGAACATAAAGGAGACCTGGTTGTTCAGGGCAGGATTTTTTTTTTTTTAAGGTGATTAAACGTTCTCACCTGATCTTCTTTTGGCCCCGCCCCCTCCTCCTCCCACAGCTCACCTGTGTAACGGGACGTTCCACAAACACCTGCAGGACCTGTTCGTGCCCCTGGTGGTGCGCTACATCGACCTGATGGAGTCGTCAATCGCCCAGTCCATCCACCGCGGCTTCGAGCAGGAGACCTGGCAGTCCGTCAAGTAAGACCCCGCCCACCTGTCGCTCGTCCATCAGTCTTAGCTTCAGACGCTGGTTTCAGGCGTGGAGGACACGCAGGTTTTACATCATTTAGACATCGAGGTTTCATATAACCTTTGTTTTAACTGTATTCCTGTGTTATCAGCATCTGCTTCACACTGAAAAACAGTCATTTCAATCTTTTTTAAATCGTCCTCCTCTCAGTTTGAGAGAATCTGTTCCTGTTCTCCTCCGTTCATGTCTTTTTCTGGACAAAGTCGTTCTCGTCATTTCACCAAGCGCGTTACAGATGTGAAAATGATTTTTCTCCTCTGTACTTTAACTCTTGAGTGGAGTTGTTTCAACACATCCGGCATGTTTTGTACAAAATAGTGTAAAATAAATTTTACTGCAGTTCCAGCTGTGCTCAGGCCGACTGTGAGGTGAGTTTCAGAAGCAGTTCAACAGTGAATAAAGTCAATAGACAGACGCAAGTGGACACAAATCTCCCCTAGATACATTATGACAAACATGAGTTCAAAACATTTTAACTTGATTAAAAACTTTGCACTTATCCTGAGAAGATGTGACAGCAGTTCATGAAAGAACACAGACATAAGAAATCATAAAACCACGAAGCTTAATTGGAGCAAAATCCCAGAAATAGTGAGTTAATTTTAAGAGCCTGACCTTTCGACACACTCATGACTCCTGCACTTGGTGTGTATGTTGCTAGGTAGCTACAGATTAAACACAGACTGCAAAAACATTTTATTTAGTGCGACACACACGGACCACACTGCAGAGCTCTGTCACTCAGCATCACCCGCAGCACGAACCCGACACATCACACTTACACTGTAGATGCAACAGTCAAGGTACGGTAGCTGGGATGCTCCAATCCAGAGTGAATCTAACAAAGTCACTAGGCTCGGGGCTGATGTTCGATAACATCAAATATCGTGATATTTCCCGCCGTATGTAATATTTTATTTATCAAAAAAGCAGTGCAGTGACATTCACATCCAGTTTCTCACCGTGACATGTATGAAGAGATGTGGACATCAGTTTATTCCTTTCAGTACAGAACGTCTCACGTCTCTTTCAGACACATTAAAGATGATGTTGGTTAAATTCATACTCATTAAATCCAAATGACTCGCTCTCTGGAGAAGTCGTATGAGGCCCAGGTTCATGAACTCCGTCCGTTTCAGCGGATCCTTTCTTGTACAAACCGTCTCTTATTGTGGTTTTTTACCTTCAGTTTACTCTCAGCAGTGATGATTTGTGGAGGTGTGATACTGGCTGCTGCATGAATGTAACGGGGACAATAAAACGCAAGGGGGACTGAACAAATGCAGCGCTGCACAGGACAGCAGGGGAACAAAAGGAGGCAGAACTGAATGTACAATACAAACGGCAAGGACACACAGTCAGGAACAATGCACTGAGCCGCGCTCTCTCATAAAAAGCACCTGAACTGAAAGAAAATAGAAAAAATAGAAGTGAGCAGTGACTTTTCTGTCTTTTATTGATGTTTTCTATTCATGAATTACTGCAGGCAGAACAAGTGGCTACTATTATATATTACCATTCTTCTGTGTGTGTGCCGTGGCGAAGAACGCTGACTGTTACTGTCACTATATCTTCTCTTTCTCTTTCTCTTTTGTTCCTTTATTATTTCCCCTCTCTGCCGTCGATCGACCTCGCCGCCGTCAGGTCACTGACTAACAATCTAGCGAGCGTTCCTCTTCCCAAAGTCCCCAGCCTTCCCCTCACGCTGCCGCAGATGCCCAGTTTCTCTGCACCTGCCTGGATGGGACCTCTGTGTGAGAACACGTATGTACGGGGGGAGGGGGGGGGGGGGGGGGGGGGTAAGACACCTGGACAAGAGGTCTTCACACGGTCTGACAGTTTGTAGTAAAACAGGAATCAGAAACTTTTGACCCATCCACCCTGATCTGAACCTAAACAGACCCAGAACAATTCTCCATCATGGTAACAGTTACCCACAGAATCACTTCCTCTGTAGCGATTTTGCCTACAAAATAAAAGCCAGACAGCACTTCCTTAGTTCAAGCTGTTTTGAGCTTTTATTCTGAAAAGTTCTGACCGGAAGTTTGCTTGATTGACAGACCTCTGAACTATTTAACATACGACGTGTGTTTCACTTGGGCCACATGTGAACAGTAATAAAGGAAACCAATCAATTTCTTCAATGAGTCTTTGATTATGTTCTAAAGGATTAGAAACAAACTGTCCTGGTTTTAACAGTTGTACCGTCAGCTGTTGACCTGAGCTGAAACACGATACTGACATTTAAAGCGGGTGCGCAGTGAATCTTGGGATAGGTTGGGCCACGAAGGATCCGCCCAGTGGAGCCCCCGTGGCCCAGGAAACCGGGGATGCATTCGGAGGAGTCTTTGAAATGGGACAGCCGAGTTGAAATCAGCGTTTGTGGCCTCAGACCTAAGTGAGAGTTAAAGTGTGGACCGGAGAGCTGGACCAGTTCAGCTCTGGTTTCCAGGGGGTGAAGACCTCTGGCCTGGACCGTCTCCTCTCAGTCCTGCTCACCTGTGGCGTCGCAGCTCTGTGTCTGTTCATCTGTCTGTCCACATCTCTGCACTCAATTTTTTTTTTGTATCTCCACTGATTCTTTCTGCTTTTTTTCCCTCCTCCACTCCCCTGCATGAAGCCCTGCTCAAGTTTTATCGTGAAAGTAATTTATTGAAAAATCCACAAAAACTCTCAGTCCTGGTCCCTGAGCGAGCTGAAGAGCTTGCAGCATTATTCCTGTGCTGAATGAGCCGGGCTTCACATGCGAGGGAGGTTTGTGGTTTTCAAATTGTTTCTGTGACACTGTGGCTCTTTTGTCAGCGGGGCGCCGCCTGCATGCAATCGCTCCTCAGAGACTCCGTCGATGAAGACGCCGTGTGTCACGAGTCATTGTGCCGTGTGTGTGTGTGTGTGTGTGTGTGTCACGATGTCGAGAATATCAGTGCAATAATAACACATCGCCTCAATTTTTGTGTTGCAGCTTGCACGGAATAAATCTACCTGATATCTTGTAAGTTGAGAGACGTTCTGTTGTCACATGTGAGAAAAGCGAAAGTGTCCTGCAGCAACAAAACAGCACAAAATACTAACGAAAATCAACAAGCAGGCTGTCAGATGTTCAGCTCCATATTGTAATATGTGCTATTGATTTTAATGTTGGAGCTGTTTGCCAGGAACAGAAGCAGAGTGGTGGAGTGTTGGTATGTCAGGTCAGCTCAACATTTACACTCATGACGTTTAAGAGCTGATCAAACTGTGATTTTAAACATCTCTTGATTTAATCTTTCCAAACGTCAAACCAACAGATCACAGCAGCCTTTGTGTGAGTGAATGTCAGATTCCCAGGGTGCAGAAAAAAATATCTAATAAAAGGTGTTAAAAAGTATTTTCACCCACAAAACATGAGGAGCATCTCTCCACCTACATTCCCTTTGTATCATAGAACCTGTTTTCTCCAAACAAGCACAAAGCGGGAGAAAAGTAAAATCTTAAAAGTCTGTAAAAATTAGTTTAAAGCAGAAGATCTCTTTCACCGGATGTTGAAGCCTTGAAGCCCCAAAGGTCAACGACCTGAGGAGCTCAGACTCACTCGCAGGAAATCACCAAGTCAAAATTTAAAATGTTAAAAACATTAAAACGAGGCATCACGTCTTCCTCCATAACTCTCGTCAGCAACAGGAGTTGTGTCGACAGGAAATAATGAGGGTACTGATGACTGTCCTGAGATCAGTAAAAGAAAGTAATGCCTGTATTTCACAATGATACTAAAACAATTATTTTGCCAAATGTCCAGTTTTCTTTCTATTTTTTGTTGTTAAATTATCCATTAAAATATTAATATTAATATTAAAAGTGGTAGCTCTTTAGCTCGGTCGCTAACGGGGGATACAAGTTTACTCAAAACATATTAGCTCATGAGCTATGATTGCTCTCCCGCCCTCAACATCGTGAAGACAGCCGCTGAACTTCAACTCCACATCAAAGTTTTGTGCCTTTGCTTTATTGCCATGAACAAATCCAGCGACCTGAGCACTTCCATTGAAATATCATTGTTCCTTTGGAAGTGAACGGCAGCTGAGACGGGAAATATTCATAGTAAGAAATGTAAAATAGTTTGTGCAGTTTTCAAGCAAAAGTTCTGAACACACTCGTGAGGATTTGTTTTCTCTGATCATAATCTTTTTGACGGACACACTGAGCCATGAGCTGCACAACTGTCAGAGTTGGTGGCCATGTCTGGGGGGGGGGGGGGGCTCAGGAGGCTGATTGAGGGTGTGTTTCTTAAAAAGGCTCCGCATTCTGACTCCCCCAGCCTTTCCCACAACGCGGACCACACTGTTCCTCTACCTCACTTCACTTGGCCCTCCTCGCTCCGATGAAAAGAGAGAGAGAGAGAGAAAAGCTGGCACTTCATTAGCGAGCACAGACGGGCGAGTGGGATCGTCCCGGTCCCCGGGGAGCGGGGCAGAGCGCGCTCAGAGAAGAGCACCACTAATTAGACATGAGGGGGATTGCCACCGAGCGTCTAATTGCACTGCGGACGCAGCCCAAAGCGTTTATTCCTGTGCGCCACTTGTTAAGGTAACAGTCTTTTAAAGGCGTAGTGAGAAAAGTGAGGGAGTGAGTGGCGCTTGTTTTAACCCCCTCCTTCCTCCCCACCCGTCTCCCTCCTCCGTCCTCCCGTGGCTGTCATTCTAGCCAGGCGCTGTACACTTGGATGTCGGTGGCGGCGAGCGTTGCCATGTGTTGCAGTGTAACCTGTGCGCAGGGGAGAAGGCGGGGAGACGTCCATCTGTCTGTCTCAGCCTGGCGCTGTGTTCACTGACTGAAACCGCTCCGCCGAAACTTACAAAACCTGTAGAAGAACCGCACCAGGACCCGAGCTGGGTCCCCTGTGAGTCTTTATCAGGACCGAGCGCCTCACCAACGAGGACAGGAGCACATCGGTGAACCTGCATGTTTCTGCACATTAAACACAAAGAAGAAATATTCTGCGTCTCAGGATCATTTTTTCATTTATCAGCCAATTCTTTTTCTGGATACTTGCTGCAGACAGATGATTTATCACGGCCCACAACGTGTCCATTCAGTGACTGACGTCCTGGATTTGAGATCCAGCTGCTGGAAAGTTTTAATTTATGAACCTCGTTGTACGTTTCATGGGTCTTCAGTCTCCTAATAATAGAAAACACAGTTGTACCAAATAAAACATCCGAGGAAATGAGCTGAAAATGACAAAATTACAGACTTGCCTGTAATAATAAAGTAATTCCAAATTGCTCTTTTCACCAGCGGGCTGCAGAGGCTCAGGTGTTGGAGTGTTCTTGAACGCACCAACACAGTCTGTTTTATAAAACAGTCCCTTCTCACAGCTGCACAACCGTCCACAGATCACATGACTTAGACATCAGATTGTTCTCATCGCTCTGACCAGGGCCACACGTCCTGGGACTGTCCATCGGCAATTTACTGAGACTGTAAGATATAATAATGATACAATTATACAACAATAACATCATGAAAACTCATTGACACATAAATTAAAGCTAGCTGTTAGCCTCACCCTGGTTCACTCAGTAAAAGGCTTTTGGATTACTGCAGAAAATAAACTGTGACAAACAGAAGTTGATGATACAAGGCAGGACGAGGAAGAGAGGAGAGGAAGTAAGGTGTTCCTTCAAAATAAAAGACTCAAAATGCTCTGTTTGTAATCATCAACGTCGCTCTGCTACACTTGGAGTTGGAAGGAAATAAATCTGGAAAATTATCAGCAGTGAATTACAAGACTCAGTAAACAGCTGCCAAAATAAGAGCATGGTGGAACAAATGAGCATCATAGGAGAGTTAGTTATCAGGTCTGTGTTAAAAGTGTGTGTGTGTGTGTGTGTGTGTGTGTGTGTGTGTGTGTGTGTGTTGTATTTGTTGAATTCAGTTAATAACCTCCTCCATCCCCCCCGCAGTAACGGCTCGGCCACCTCCGAGGATCTGTTCTGGAAGCTGGATGCGCTGCAGATGTTCGTGCTGGACCTCCACTGGCCGGAGCCCGAGTTCGCCAAACATCTGGAGCAGAGACTCAAACTGATGGCCAGCGACATGATGGAGGCCTGCGTCAAGAGGTCACACCTGTCTCAGACCTTCTCACACTCGCTCTTCATTTTTGTACCTCATACCGAAAATTCATGAATTCCTTTGTTTAATTAACGGTAATTACTGTCCCTGCATAATTAGCTTTGATTCCAAAACACTCGAAATACAAATCTGAAGTGGTTTAAAACCTGAAAATCTCAAAGCTCAACAAAGTCGCCTGGAAACTAACTTTTTATTTTCTCATTATCTCTGAGTTCTTACGATTTTGTTAAAAACAAATTTTGTCACAGTTTCACAGGAATTATAGAAACTTTGCTCATCAATCATCAGTCAGTCACAAAAACCTCTTTGTTTCGTGCCACAGAACAAAATCTGCATTCGACTCCAAAATGCAGAAAGCGAGTAAGTCGACGGACTTCCGGGTGCCGCTGTCGGTCTGCACCATGTTCAACGTGCTGATGGACGCCAAGAAGCAGTGCGCCAAACTCTGCGTGCTGGACACGGGGCAGGAGGTGAGCCACCGGTCACATGACTGATCACAGGGTCTGATTTATTGTCAGTATCTTCCAACTGGAAGGTGAAACGTCTAATCCGGTCCTAAAACTGGACCAGGAGATGAAGCTGTCCCATAATGCAGCAGCAGACCCACGTAAATGTAGAAACAGCAGAGCACCTGTTGTGTATTTGTGACTATCTAAACTCGAAATCCATAAATATAGAAAACCTCTCTTTGTTGGGAGTCGTCTGGAAGAACAAGGATATTGAATTTCTAATTCATTACAAAACACAATGTACTTTCACTGAATCTGCACTAAATATACATTTTCTCTGATTAACAAATGTATGAAAAGGTGAAACGCGTCCGTCAGGAATCTGTATATTTATGTCTGAATATAACTTATGTTCACTTCCTTATTTTATTTGATTATTATTTTATTGGCTCAACTTTCCCTACTTGTTGATTCCTTTCACGTTTTAACAAAGTCAGTTTAGCTGCTGCGTCCTCTGAGTGATTGACAGGACAGGAAACCCAAATTGATCGCCGTGTTTATCTCCTGTGTTATAAATAAAGTCGGTGTAAGTGCAGTCGGACTCTCCTTATGAATTCTCCTTCACATCTTTCCTTTTGACCTCGCGGCGTTTTCCGTGGAGGTCGAGGTAAAGTGGCGAGGGAAGGAGATGTTTTTGACCTTTCCACCGCAGCCGTGGTCTTTAATGTTGGAAACAGACGTGGGTGTCCCTCGTCTGATCTGACTCTGAGGTCTTCATCCGCTCGCAACAGTCAGACGGGTTTTAGTTTTTGCAGATAGGATGAAAACGAATGATCAGGATGCTGAGGACTCTTCCACTCGTCATGTCCAGGTTCATCCAATCTGAACTAAAAGAACAAAAGGCTCCACACAGATTTACTCCACGACTCCACTCGTTGTTTATTCCATTGAAATGAAATAATTTTTATATATAATTTATAATTCCTGGAAAAAAGAAAATCTGAAACAAGAGAAGAAACTTGGAACGAGAGGAATCGTCTCCACGTTGGCAGAATATTTTTTCGTGTTTGTAGAAAAACGATTCTTGGCTGAAAATCAGACGAAATCACTTAAGATGGATGGATGTTTGTGTTTTTCAGTTTACATCTCACAGCTCACCATCAGAGGCTTGTTCCTGACAGAGTGAAAGTCTGTCAGCCTCTAAAATCCTCAGCCATCTTTTATTTTCAGCCTTCACACTGAACAGGTCGAGTCAGACTGTCAGATCAGCCACTAAAACGTGACTGTTTCCGTCCAAACATCCAGCAGACGGGGAGTTGAGGTGTATTTGTGTTCACTTGAAACGGCCAAACGCTCGACACGAGCTGTTAAATGGATGACCGTGAAGCCTGTGTGAGGCGGCAGCCTTGGCGTCGCTGAGAGCGAAACCCTTGGCCGCTGGCAGTCTTGACAGAGAGCTAAGCTCGCTGTTCTCTTAACCTTCAGCTTCCTCTCTTCTCCAGCTTCCACAAGCCGCCGTTCGAAAACACCATCTGTCCATTTATTCCTGCCGACACACGCTGAATAAATGCCTGCACAGAGACACACCATTATATCAACACACAGCTTCCACATACTAACGGGTTCTGCTGCTGTAATTTAATATTCTCATTTCATACTTTCATCATTTTCCATAAAATTAATAAAAATGCTGCCCCGTCTAATTAAAATGTAACTTTATAAAGGATAGGGCTGAAATTATTATTTATCACATTTTTATTATAGTTTATTAACATTTTATTGTTGTAATTTGAACTCATTTATATGCTGTTGGGTATTTTCATCTTTTATTTTACACATCTCAGTTTACGATAACAAGCAACAGGAATTTATTTGCACATTAAAGCAGCGATGTGTAGGTGGTCATGTGTTAATACCATCGTAGGTAGCTGCACAGCTTCCTCTTCTTCTGTGTTTTATTTGAAGTGTTGATCCATAAGAAGATATGTTTGTGGTCAACACTCTGAGAAACCAAATCCTGCAAGGTTTGGATGGTGGGTCCAGGTGGGCGGGGCTTGGTGACTGCTTTGTTGTGACATCACAAAGTTCCAGAAGTCCTGACGGCTGGTTTTAAGGCTCAGTTTCTGAATACAGGCTGTGGACTGAGGCTTTGATACTTTCACAGTATTAATATAGAAGCTAGAGCTGATCTATAATCACACTACACATGGACACAGACCTTTACACTGGAGGAGCTTAAAATAATAATAACGATATATATATATATATATATATATAATAATTTAGAAGTTCATCATATGTACTTGAAAGTTTCTCTGAGAAATGAAGTGTCGCCCCACATGAACCCACATCTTCACTTAGTAATAAAATGGAGACAAATCAGCTGATGAGTAAAGAATAAATGGAGAAAACAATGAATGTGATGAAAAACTCGCTACAAGAAATAAGTGTGTGTATACAGTGTCAACAGTGAGGTGAATTTACATGTTTAGCACAATACAAGACAAGTTCAGAGTCTGTATCTGGTGTTAATGCAGCTCCAGAGCAGGTTCATGTTTTCAGAAATGGGCCTTTACGTCTTGACTCTGACCGCAGCTCATTAACAGCTCGATTTCCAACGCCACTGACGAGTAACGGTAATAAAGTTTATTTATATCGTAATCGCCTTCAACAGCTCCGAAAGTCACAAAGCTTCCAACAACACACTCGGCTGTGTTGTGTGTATTTGTAGCGCACGTGTTGTCAAACCGAAGGAGACGTTTTCTTAATTTGCTCGTGTTTTGTTGCGTTGCGGAGCGCGGCGCGGCGCTCCCCTCGGCCGCAGCACTAATCAGATATTTACACGACCCCGCCAAGGTCGTGGCCGCAGTGTCATGAAAAGAAAATAATGGCAAAGTGAAAAATCTTCTCTCTGGAAGAAGAAGAAGAAGAAGAAGAAATCATCTCTGCTCGTTTCTTTCTGCCTCCAGCAGAATCATCACAAGGAGTCAATGAGATGATAATGTATTAAACGTCTTCAATGGAGACGGCAACAAATAAAATAAAATAAAATCTGAGCATTTTGTGTGCGTCCACTTAAGAAGCGCAAACTGATTTCATGAAGTCCGACAATCATTCAGTTTGTCAGGCTGAACTTCATTCAGCCCCAAACGCTGCGTCTGAGCGACCTTGATGATTAAATGCTTGGAGTCTCTGATTGAAGCCTGAATTGTTCTGTGGAGTTTTCTGGGGAGAAAAAAAGCTTTTTACAACTCGTCCGCTTTGTGCTGGTTTTTTTACATATTTGATTTTTACAGTCCACAGTGTGGAGACGTATCTGGAGCCTCAAAGACCGGGAGATGTGTGATAATGCCGGATTTCACTGGACTCAAAACAATCTTCTGACAATCGCTCTCTTCATCGGTGTCGCAATGAAATGTGCGTCTGGTGTCGGAGAACATGGTGAAATGTCTGATTCAAGGTCAAAGCTGTGATGGAAATGTAAATAAAAAGTTGTAACGACGACAGGAAACTGGAAGCGTCAGTGAACCGGCTGTCGGAGAGATTTCACCACCACGTTTCATTTGTAGAAAAACATACGTGTTTAGGTTTAAGAAATGCTTTTTAACGTTTTGTTTTGTTTTAAACTGATTATCTGACTATGTTTGCCTTCTTTTTTCTTTGTCTCATGCCCCCCCCCCCCCCCCCCCCCGCCCGTCCCTCATGTCCATGTGTCCTGCTCATCATTGTTTGAATCCCAGAGTGACAAACAATGGGTAAGTCCCTCCATCGCCTCATCGCCTTTACTTTCCTCTCACACCTCTCCACATGAACTCCATCAGAAAAAGAGTGATGTGTTTTTAAATCTTTACTCCGACATCATTAATCACACGGTGCGGTTCGTCAGGAATCACTCACATACCTTCGTTTTAAGGTCCATTTCAGAGCTACAGCGGCCTCAGGAGAGCCAGAGCTCTGCATAGTTTCCTTACTGTGCTCACACCTGAGAAGTTGTTGACGAACTGAACACACCTGGTCGTGGTCATTAGATGCAGGTGAAGCAAAGAAAATGGAAAACATGCAGAGCTGGGGCGATCCAGGACCTGGACCGAGCACCAGTAATGTAAAGCATCATATCATCAGCATTAGGTGAAAACCCCATGTTTTCCTTTTTTTTGTTTTTTTTGATTAAGGAAGTTCTTTTTGCAGCAAAAAAAAAGACAATAATCACAGTTCAAATGATGAAGAACTCTTTTATTTCCTCTTCAATCTCCCGCCTAAATTCTAGGAGGAAAAAGGTCGATGTTGTTTGAACTTATTGTCGACTAACGACTGTTTCTGTTTTGTTTTTATTAACTTATTGTCCTTTATCTTTTGGTCTTGGTGTTGTATTCATGTGCCCTGTGTTTTTATGTTTGTACACACAGTTTATCTCACTGCTGCATACTCATAAGCTGTGTGAGGAAACGAGCCACTTGCACATGGGACGAATTAAAACCTTAAGCTGTTGCATCTCATTTAAAAAATAACACAATCAGGCGTCTGTCGATGTTAAAATAATTCAACCTCTGCAGAAGAAACCGCTCACGCTGAAGTATTCAGTTCTCAGATCTTTGTAACTTTGCAAAGCAGCAGGATTTCTCACAATCGTGAATCCATCTTGTTGAACTCCTAGCTGTTCGGACCGATCAGCTTCCTACGAGGGAGGAAGTCCAGGCAGCTGCAGAGAGGTGACTGTTGATTTTTACATGCAATGAATCGTCTACTGGCAGGATAACTAGATTTCAAAAGCTCCTCAGACTGCGGCTCCTCCTACTACGTCACATGACATGGTTCATCAAAATTGCCTGCCTGAGTATTTTATTTTGAAAGTTCCTCCCCTTCCTGCGAAGGCCTTCGTCAGGTTACCTCAACCATCACAAACCTTTAAAGTCATCGACATTAGATTCATCAGAATTTAATTTCTTTGCTTCTTCCGTGTGGAGTCATGAGTGGTGAGCTCATCCAGCTGTTGGTGGTTTGAGCAGATGTTGTGTGGTGTAGTGTAAGATGTAAACTTGCTAAGATAAAAATATATAGTATGCATGTTTGTCCGATGCCACAATTATGAAACGCACAACTACACATGGTGAAGCTCAAATCCATCACGTCTCCTTCAGCTGTAGCTTCCTGATTTCAGCAGCCGCAGTGATCTTCCACGTCTGCGGCTCAGTTTTCCAGTAGGTGCTGTGAATGAGGCCTCCTGACCTCTGACCCCTGACCAGCCGGTCTGAAGAGGTGTCAATGTGAACTTGACCCAGACCTACGGTGCGGACAATTTGCGATCGACCATTTCTGACGCCTCGCTGACAAATTCTCCCGCCGCTCGTCCACAACTCCTCTGCTTCGACTGATGTGATCAACTCAAATCAATGAAAATGCTAATTCACTTTTTTGCGTGTGTGTGTGTGTGTGTGTGTGTGTGTGTGTGTGTGTGTGTGTGTGTGTGTGTGTGTGTGTGTGTGGCGGGGGGGGGGGGGGTCATGTTGAAAATGTGACCCGGTTCAGAATCTAAAACGTCTCAGAGAGCTGAAGTAGCCGCGGTGGCTGCAGCTCAATGACCAGATAAATGTTTTTAAAAGCAGTAATTGTTCTTTTCAGGTTTTGCTGTGCACATGGCAAAGACCAAATCATTTCTTCATCTCCTTCTCTCTGCTTTTTTTTTTTTTATTTCGTGGGCGTCTTTGTAGAAAGAAAAAAAAAAGGAGAAGAAGGAAAAAGCAGCGATGTTAATTGAAGTAAGAAGAGGAAAAAAAAGAAAACCTCTCAAGATTTGCCTGAAAGATTCGGCGCTGAAAGAGAGCTGCCATTTTGCCGACTTGTGGAGGGAAAAAGAAAGAAGAAAAAAAACAAAATTAGGGCCGGCAGCGGTGACCTCCCTGGACCCGCAATTTGTCAGCGATCTGTGCTCTTTGTTGATTGAAATTTTTAATTTGGGTGTTCTTTAGACGGCCAGTGAAAGGGCATTGTCGCCAAGAGATGAACTCCCCTGCTGCTGCTGCCATTCAGCGCTCAGCCCCAGCCTTTTTTTTTTCTGCTCTCCTTCCTTCAAGGGAAAAGGTGCCATGAATATGTTTTTAGGTGGGGGGGGGGGGGTGCTGCCAAACGAGACATGAAATGGCGGATTAATTGAATCTTGTGTGAGCCTTTGGTCCTCGCAGCTGGACCGGTGCTTTAGAGAAATACAAGGCTGCTCTAATTGTGGGGAGACGCACAAAAAGTATCCTTCAGATTCCTTCGCTTTTCCAGCGCAGACGGGAATGTCATTCAGCTGCATAATGGTCCTATTAGCTGCTTAACTCAGCGGCGTTACACGGATGGGAAGGTTTTCACACCTCGCCGTGTTGGGGAGGGGTGTGTGTGTGTGTGTGTGTGTGTGTGTGTGTGTGTGTGTGTGAGAGAGAGGACTTGATGTTCATAGTGTTGTAGGTTTTTCTTTCTGTCTTTTACAGCACAGACAATGCTGTTGTTCGGTATCAGGGAGGCGAGGAGTCATTTTTTTTTTAAGCCTTTGTGTCCCATCAGTTTTATGAAAATAATGAAATAATGCTTTTTGCCCCCCCCCTTCCCCTAATGTCTCCCCCATCCACACACAAACACACCCCCTCCCCTCTGCAGCAACAGTACCACTCCAAAATCGATGTCCTGATTGACGAGGCATTCAAAGAAATGATTTCTTCCCTCGTCTCAAAGGTAAATCTCTTTTTATCCTCCAGTCAAATCCTCTCACTCTTTATCTTTTTATTGTCATTTTTATTTACCTTTACATTTTTAAATATAAAATATAAAGTAGCAGGCAAATTGAACTCTAATTGGAAATATGATTAACATTTTTAATATAGATTTGTTTTAAATTATTATATGAATTTTATGGATTTTTTGGATGTATTTATTTTTTCTCTTTCTTGAGGGAATTTAACATATTTATATAGTTTTTATTTTGTCTCTTTTCGTTTTGTTTTTTCTTTTATTGTTATATAATTTATATTTTATTATCTTTTTTTTATTAAAAAAGCTGTACTATTGGAAACACAATGGATTTGTCACTTGTATATTATTTCTTAAATTTTCATATTAATTCTTATCCATACAGCCTATTTTTCATTTAGGCTATAGGATTTTTTTTAATTTGATTTTCTATACATTAAATATAGTTGTTTTTTTTTAGGATAATTTTTCTTTTTGTTTTTTTATTAATGTGTTTATTTATTTATTTATTAGGCTCATTTTCCCAAAAATGTCTTTTTATATATTAGGATCTTTTTTATATTTTTTATTTTTTATCTTGTATTTAAAATGACTCTGATTTTTACATGATGCAAAGTTTAATTACACCTGAAGGGAAAATGAAGATGTTAAATGTTTATTGCCCCCCCCCCCCCCCCCCATGTGCAGTTTGCCGGTGTTTTAGACGGCGTCCTCTCCAAGCTCTCCAGATACGATGAAGGGACATTCTTCTCTTCAATCCTCTCTTTCACAGTGAGTCGCCATGTTTTTGTTCCTGGAAACAGAGAGAGCACCGAGCTGTTGCTTTCACCGCTCACACAGGAAACCTGTTATTTGCTGGAAACCAGATCTTCCCAGCTGAACTTCAGTGTGATTCTTCTTCTCCTTCTTCTTCTCCTCCTCCTCCTTCTCCTTCTCCTCCCCCCCTCTACCTCCTCCTCCTCCTCCTCCTCCTCTTCCTCCTCTTCCTCCTCCTCTGAAAGGTGAAAGCAGCTGCCAAATATGTGGAAGTCCCTGTGAGTCTGTCGATCTGCCTGCCGTTTCATTATTCACCCCGTCGGTCACAGTCACTTTCCATATTTGTGTTTCCATCCACATTCAGACGGTGGAAGTGTCTGGTGAAAAAAAAAAGAAAAAAGGAGGCAGCCTGGAAATGCAGAGCGGCCGCTCTTTGCACTCATTCATGTGCTTGTTGGTTGTTGTTTTTTCATGTTGTTTTTTTTTTATATTGTTTCCTTTTTCTTTTTTCTTTTTAAGTTTGTCGTCACACGGTGTTAAACATGTGTGAAATATAAAGAGGGTTTTTATTCCATCTGCAGCTCCAGAGCCAAAGATCACACAACAAGCCTAATTAATTGCACTCTTCCTCGGAGATGTGTTTTTGCTGCGGTGTCGGTTTGTGGGCGGCGGCGGCGGCGTTCGGGTGTTCAGTGGTTAATGAACGATGGCGGCGTGGCAAAGATCAGGGGCTGCGTCAAGGCGAGCGGGAGGAGGAGGAGGAGGAGGAGACGACGAAGCAGGAGTTAAAGTGTCAAGGTGACGAGGCGTTTACGTCGCCACGTTCGAGGTGTGAAGGAGAGACAGGTTCAGTCTCCAGAATTAGATCTCACAAAGAGAAGGTGACCCCTCGTTTGCTAAAGTGATTAACAGCTCAATATTAACAAAGTACAATTCCTCTGTGTTTTGGATTTGTTTTTAATTTTTTGCACATTTTACATTTTCCATCTCTAATATGAATCCTGGCACTTTTTTAAAAGCGTCCGCTGGGATTAAAGATATTTTAAAATCAGTTGTTCCAAACCTCTCGGGCTTTAATCCAAACTCTTCGGAGGAGAATTTCACCCAAAATGAAAATTAATACTTAAAAAGAAAATATTTTTTTCCTTCTAACTTGGAGTAGTAATCTGTAATTAGATGTTTTTGACTGCTACAATAAAAGAAAAAAGAAAATTCCTATTGAACATGACCAAACACCGACTAATATTGATGCTCCGCAGATAATTTAACTTTTTTTATTTTATTTGATTGCTTAATTATTTTTAAAGCTCAGCTTCACCTGCCCTCTGTCCAGTATCCCAGCATCCTTAGCGATTATTACATCAGGGTGGTGGATGGACATGGAACACATTTGACTTTTATACAAGAGGCCAAATTTCTGGAATTAATGTTTTAATCTTTTTCTTTTCATATTAACCACAAACTTTCATTAACCTTAAACGTGATGCTAATTTGCCGCTCTCACGTCTGTTCTGTAAATATGAAGCTAAGCAGAGCAGCCAGTTAGCTTAGCTTAGCACAAAGATTAGAAACAGGGGGAAACAGCTAGCCTGGCTCTGTCTGAAGCTAAACAAAAAAAACTCTCTGAACCTTTCTTCTCGACTGCAGCTCGGGTGTTTTCAGTCGAACAAGAAAACTGAACGAATGAAAGTCTGTCGTTTGTATTCTGGACTATTTCTTTCAATTTGTTTTTTTTTTATACAGATGAAACAGATGTTGTGTTGATTACTAAGTTTTAGAGGCACTTTCAGGCCGAGGCCAGGCAAACTGTTTCACCCTGTTCCCACTAAGATTTGATGATATCCAAAATGTAATATCTCGATATAGTCCAGGCCAAATATCACAATAATCAATATTACCATATCTCGTATTTATTTCTTTATTTGGATCCCCACTAGCTTCCACACAGGTGTCACTAGTCCTCCTGGGGTCCACACACAAAAACAAAAAAATAATACTACCTCTTATATATTATATTTATATATATACTGTATATATTGACACTATATCAATAAAGCAGAAACAAAGCAGAACAAAGAAAATCATTTGAATAACTCTACGTTTAAAACAATAAACAATAATACCTTACAATGAAAATGTACATTAACAAGATAAAGCAATTACAGGTACAGAAACCACAATAACATCTACATGAGACTGATCCAATTATGTTTTAGTAAAACGTATATACGTATTTAATGTTCCAGATGTTTCTTTTGTAATATATAATTATGTGATAATAATAATTTTATTCTTATATCACCTTTAAAAAAAGAGTTTACAAGCGGCTTAAAGGCAATATGAAAACAACAGTAAGGCCAAACAGAAGCAGGACAGAATTAAGGTAAAGTTAAGAGTGAAGACACACACATACAATATACTCCAGTATAAATGAGGACAAAGAGAGTAGACGCTGTATAAAAGCAGTAAAGACACAATGAGAACAATAGGAGGAGGATAAAAAAACGACATCACATCAAGAAATATAAAAAAGAAGTGATTTGAAAAGAAGTCACTGATTCTGTTGGCAATTATTAGATTATTGTATTTTATGTTTCAGGTGTAGATGCTTCTGACACTAAACAGTTTAACAGTTTAAGAAAAATATCACATACGGCCTGAAACATCATGATGTTTGATATTATTGAACATCGGCCCGAGCCTCGCTCCCGGTCTTTAAGCTTCCGGCTGCAGCTTTGCGTTTAACGGACATGATGAGACGGATATCAACCCTCTCATCTAACGCTCAGCGTAGCCTTTATTTAATCAGGTGAAGTCGCTGAGATCAAGATCGCTACAGCAGAGAGGGAAAGAAAAAACCAACACAGCCAGACACAGAAAAGCTCACGGCGTGTAGAGAAGGTAGTCAGACGTTACAGAGGCGACAATCGCAGACGTCACTAAACAGATTCAGAGTTCAAACTGTTATAAATATTACAGAAGTAAAAGACTTTAACACGTGTTATCACAGAACAATGATGTTTCTGGTTCATATGAATAACGCCGTTAAATCAGCTTCACTCCAGGTGTAACCTCAACACTTTACCTGTGGACGTCTTTGATATCACAGTGATAATATGAAAATATATAAACCGGGATGAAAAGGAGTCCAGACCTTTCACTGTTCCTGATACCAGAATGATATATTTATAGTAGGTGTATTAATCTATTAACTGACGTCGTATGTTTATTACATGTTTTTTTTATGGAAATCGCAGCTGAAATGATTTGAAAATTATATGATGGATTTTATTTAACATGTTTAAATTATTAATTTACTAATTTTCTTATTTTAAAAAGGCAAAACTACATTGTAGAAGTTGATTTGTATTTCATTTAAGGCCAATTAGCATCTTGAGATACATGAATAGTATATATGAAATTCTGAGCTTTATTAAGTAATTCATAGGTTCATGTTACTAAATTAAAAAATACAGAATAAGTTTGTTAAGTGCAGAAACGGCGCTCTCTGTATTTTGTATGTCACACGCCCGAAACACCAGATGTGAGAAGATCCTGCGCTGAGTCACTGATCAGCTGAGATAAAGAGCAGCACGACCTCACGCAACCTCCTTAATCTTCTGCCCCGCCGCGCCACACCCCACCTGTCCCATCATGCTCTCTGGTTTCCCGTCCAGACTTCCTCCTCAGCCGCCTCCCCCTCCACTGAAATTATAATGTAACCGCTACCTTGGCCTTTTGGTCTTTTGTGTGGAGGGAACCTGACGCAGGTAAGCCTCTTCTCCAGGTGGGACGAAGAGCAAGGAGGCGCAGGGGGAGGGGGGAGTAGGGGGCGGGCCACTGAGCCACCTCGTTAGACGGCTCCGCCTCCAAAACCTTGTCACGAAAAGATGAAGCTTTCACCCTGGAGTGTTTACATTCTACAGATTTACAATTTAAACGTGTTACTTCTTACGTTTATATTTTACTTTCACCTTGTTTTTGAGACGTTGTTCCACCTGGACAAACCTGTCTGTCTGTCTGTCACTGATGTTCTTACCTGACAATGAAAATAATCTCACCTTTTACTCTGTAACTTGTACCTTTGCCCAGTTGCGTCACGGTCAGAATCATGCTTTAAGTAGTTCCTTGTCATTTTCTAGATTTTATCAGCTTTGGCCAGTTAATGTTTATCAGCCAGTGGTTCCCAACCTTTCCCACTTCATGGCAGCCACATCGGACCCCGCAACATTACGAGGCGAAATAACGTCTTCCCAGAGCGCTTTTAATTTGAATGATAACGAGCGAACTCTCAGGATTGAATGGATCACTTGTCCATCCACCATCTGTCTCTTGACTCTTTCCTTTTAACTCTTCTTGTTGCTAACCAGAGATGTATTTTGATTCCCAAGTTTCGCCATGAATGAATTTTAGCGCAAAATCGGACTGACGTAAAAAAATAAATAAATTCAATAAATTAAAAGCAGGTGTTCGATGTGGTCGGGCCAGCGGCAACATAAAGGTTCCTATCATTGGCTTTTCACAGTGTTTTTTAAGATCATTTCGATTTAAAACAAACCTACAAATCATATCCTCCGCACGTAAAGGAACATGTTTGTTTGGTACAAGCCTGAACAAAAATCACATCATCATCGAAATGAAATGGAAAAAACGATCATTCCAATTGAAATCAAACGTCGCAATATCTGCCAAAATAATCGCCATGTGACATCGCGCCGCCCTAGCGCACTGAGCAGTGAGCAGCTCGTCGTGTCAGTCTCTAAAACTATAACGTGAACTAATGTTAACTCACAACACATCAGCTCAGAGCTGTCAACAGAATCATGCCTGTGAGTTTCACCTTTAATTGTCAGAAACGTTTTTAATATAATGATGACAAACTATTATGAAGTAAATTTATATTGCCATAATGTAGCTGTTACCACCATTATCATTAATATATCATAAAGTTTATCATAAATATGAGACAATTAATGATGTTCTACATTATATATATATATATATATAGTATTTATATTTTTTCCTATAAATTCTCATTTCTTTAGTTTTACCAAAACAGCATTAGCTTTACTTTATATCTAATGTGTCTAATGTCATTTTTCATTAGAGTTGATATTATCTTTGTAGCTCTCACCTGGTGTACAGGTGTATCTGTAAACATTATAGTTTATATTCTCCTTTGATGGCACCCTTAGAAAAGTACCCATGACCCCAATTTGTCCCGGACACAGTCCTGGATCGAAGATTAATTCAACATTAATACTTTCTTGGAGTGCAGCATCTGTGGCGTGACGTCACTGACAGTGTTCGGGGTTGGAGAGGTTCAGTGTGTGTTTCTCACACTGACTCACACGTGTTCAGCAGCACCGACGTGTTCACGCCTGTACAGCCAAGATAGCAGTGACGGTGGCAGCCACACATGCTCCTATCAAACATATGCACGCTGGCAAAGCAGGAACACAAACATTGGAAGAGTTATCGTCGTCACTGGCTGTTCACCATCTTTAACAGAAACACAGTCCTGCAGGGCCGCTCCCGGCCTTTCAGGGGCCCGAAGCACCACACACTATTTAAAAACATGTTAGCTAGTTCTTGTCAGGGGATCAACTCTCGTCGCTAGTTGTGCTTTTACATGTACAGTGTGATTAAAATAGCACATTTTCATTATCATAAAACCAAAATACACCACAGATATGAAAGTAAAGTACTATGTTGAAATGCATTGATTGAGATGTAAAGTATAAAAACAACACAGAACAAACAGACAACAGTGTACAAACAGGTTGACCTGCTTCCTCCAGCGAGAAAGAAAAACCTTAGTCTGTGTGTGACCTTTGTGTTTGAGTTGGATAGAAAAAAGATCACATGAGCAGTACCTTTCACATGAACAGTACCTTTCACATGTGCAGTACCTTTCACATGTGCAGTACCTTTCACATGTGCAGTACTTTTCACATGAGCAGTACCTTTCACATGTGCAGTACCTTTCACATGAGCAGTACCTTTCACATGAGCACTACCTTTCACATGTGCAGTACCTTTCACATGAGCAGTACCTTTCACATGTGCAGTACCTTTCACATGTGCAGTATATCATGTGCAGAATAAGTTCACACACGTAAAAGATGCAGTTTATCAGACAGAAATGCTTTTACACAACATTTTAAATATATTTAACATTTCACTACATGTCATAAAGTTTCACATGTGTGATACACATTTAAAGTTTTAAATATTCACAAAAAACTTTATTACTTGAGAAAAAAAACTTGAAAATATTTGCTGCAAAATGAAAAAGTTGAAAAGATTATTCAAATCATCGATTAATGAACATTTACAGAATCGTTCAGTAAATTATCCAAAAAAACATGTCTTTTTCAACTCTTGGATAAAACACATGCAACGTGAACAACAAATATTTTCTTCTTCTCTGTATTTTAATATGATAAAAAGCAGTTGTTTTAAGTTATAGAAGGACATCATGCTTTTATAGATACACATCTTTGTACACACACAACCTGCACCTGGCAGAAACGAAATTAATCCAGGGCAGGAAACGGGGGCCGGTAGTGGTGCGTAATTACCTGGCATTTCACTGCCCTCCTCCTCCCCCTCCTCCTCCTCCCCCTCCTCCTCATCCTCCTCCTCCTCCTCCCCCTCCTCCGATGCTAACTGCTCATTATCAACAGCCCCCCCCCACTTCAATCCTCTCCCCCTCCCTGTCTGTATCTGAGCACTGCTTAATTTTACAGTCAGTATTTTGTTTTGTTTTGTTTTGTTTTGGTTTTTTTTGGCTGTCAAATGTTGACGAGCAACGAGGCGGCCATTATCCGGGCGGGAAGGGGATTACTGGTGTTTGGCTACAAGTGAAGAAACAGTGAAGGAGACAAAACAGGCCGAGAGCAGAGCGTGACAAGAGCGCTCAGCTGCTTGTATGTTTTTTTTTTTTTTCTTTCTTTCTTTCTGTCTGTCTTTCTTTCCTCTCGTGTTAAAGTCTTAATCTCGGTGGCTGGAACTGTGCCGGCATCTCGGATCTGTCATGCTGCTTTGTCACCTCGTCAGAGCGAGAGAAAAGAGAGGTAAATGACTGAGACTAAGCCTTAAGGGGATGGAGGGGGGATATTGATGTCTCAAGTGACAGCAGGGGCAGTGATATGTTGCCAGTGACACGCACACGGACACACTCGAATGGTGTTGTACAGATTCTCCTCTCGCTTTGACCCCATCCACTCTCGTACAGATATAGTTTGTTGATACGTTGATCTTAATCTTATTTTATTTTTATTTTTTTCCCTCCACCCTCACTTTACTTGTCTACCAACTCTGCTTACTACTCTTCCTCCGCTTTCAGTCTTTCCACCAGATGTTTGAAACAGGCTGCACGAGAGCTTTAGTGAGGTCCAACACTGATGCCGGGTGATGAGGCCTGGCTCACAGTGGGGTCTTCAGTTCATCCAAAAGTTGTTTGAGGTTGGGGTTGAAGTCAGTCGAGTTCTACAACAGCGAACTGGGAAAACCGTTTCTTTATGGATCTGTCTTTATGCACAGGGGCATTGTTACAGTGGCCCTGAAAAGGCTCAACGCACTGCAACTTAAGAAACATTCAAATATACAAAACACAAACAAATTCAGACAATATCTTCATCAGTTCTCACAACACAATGGAAGTGTTTCCAGGGGACACAAAAACGTGATGAACCAGGCTGCGATGCATTTTCATAGATGTATTATGATACAAAAAGTGCGTCCCAGCCCGGTTCATCATGTTTTTGTGTCCCTTGGAAACACTTAACGTTGTGTTGCGAATATTTGCAGCGAATTCGTGTGTTTGAGCTCTCAGGGCCACTTTACATTGTCATGTTGAAACAGGAAAGTGACAAACACAAACTATTAATTCAAATTTGGGGGAACTCCATTGTGTAAAATATCATTGTGTGTCTTAGGATTGATATTTCCCTTCAGAGGAACTAAAGGGCACGGGCCGAACCACTGGGACACAATGGAAGTGTTTACAGGGGACACAAAAAAGGAAGTGATGAACCAGGCTGACACGCACTTTTGCATGGATGTATTATAATACTTGAACTAACAACTGCGTCCCAGCCGGGTTCATCACTTTTTTTTGTGTCCCTTGAAAACACTAACGCTGTGTTGTGAGTATTTGCATCGCATTTGTGTATTTGGTGAATTTGAGCTCTCAGGGCCACCGTACATTGTCATGTTGAAACAGGAAAGGGATAAACACAAATTACTAATTCGAATTTAGGGGAACACTATTGTGTAAAATATCATTGTGTGTTTTTTGCCCTTCATTGAAACTAAGGGGCATGGGCCAAACCGTGAAAAGCAGTCTCACACCAAAGGACAATGACTTTTCAAAGTATAGTAAGAGTTGGAGTCAGAGTCAGAGTTATGCATGAACTATACTTTTCCAGGTTCCACAAAGTGTGTGGAGGTCGCTCGTTTTTTTTTTTGTGCAGCAGTTTCTTTTAAACACCTATCTAGTACGTTTACATTAGTTTCATCTCCATTTGAAAACACACCTCCCGACAGGAGGTGAATCAACCAATCAACTTGCTTTATGTGCAAGTTCACACAAAGGCATTGTCAAGACATGAGAGAAGTGCACGTCGACCTATGGTTACCTTTAACACCCTCGTCTGCATAGGTCCCCAGAGTTGTTAACGAAGACGTTAAGACGTACAATTCCAGCATTTATGTCAGAATTTGAACTTCGAGGTCGAGTTCTGTACGTTCCAAAATCAAAAGGTCAAAGGGAAACAAATACTACTTTAAAATGATTATATGCTTTTAAAATAATTCATTTACAGCTTGGTAGGTTTTTGTATAGATGAACATACTGAAACTGTAATGTTACCTCGTTAAATTCTGTTAATTAAAAGAATTCCTGTCCCAAAACTTTCAACAAACAGCAGTCATCTTCTCTATGTTATATTGCTAGTGGTAGTTTCCCACTTCTGATTATGCGTACCAACATACCAGTGTAGTAACTTGCCATGTCGACCCACCAAACACCACAGCAGGTTGCCTGATGCCGGGGTCTCGACATGATGATTACTGGGTTTCAAAACTGACTCATGAGATGTAGAATGTCACTTGTTTGGTGCGAGAGGAATATTGTAAATAGGCCTAGCTCTATACAAAGCTCCAGTTTTGAAACCAAACTCAATGATAGAAGATGGACCCTGTTTTTTATCAGTATTTGTGGGAATAATCACGAGAATGTAGCATTAATACGACTGCAGGTCGATACAGCAAACAGTTCTGAGTATTTGGTTATCTTGGACGCTCTGGTAAGGTCCTCGCTTGGAAACACGGTGGAGAGAAATCTAGGGGGAGGTGATTACTTGAAACTGATTACCTGATCTACAAAGTGTGGTACTCAGCCTTCTGTGCAAACACCATGTTCAAGCCAGAGGTAGTTCATAGGTGTACCTGGTGCCAGAACGTGGTAGGCCAAGGGTGACCAACTTTGCATTATCACATCTGTGGACCTATGTGAACTGACCACCACTTGGTGAATCAGGTTGTTTGGGAGATCTGCAGACAAGTGCAGTAAATCCTGGCCCTTTTTCCAGGTGTGCATGCACTGTAGAATCGGGGTAGAATCGGCCATGTTTAAAACCTGTGTTGCGAAGGCTTGTTCGTTTGGCTTGAGCTGTGGCCAGAAGGGTCATGGAGGCTTGTTGTGGCAGTAACCCAGGAATCCGCTTGTGGACACAAGTGGTGAAGTAGTGCTGAAGGAGGACGCCCTTCCCCTGACTCAGCAGGCAGGTGTACTGAGGAAAGGAAAGGACTCGAGAACCTTTGCACTCAGGACTTGAAGGAGGAAGGAGTTTGGATAAGTCGTGGAGAGGTGAAAGAGTCCAGTGTGTGAGACTACCTGCACTCATCGAACAATAATGATCTTGACAGTGTTGATGAAGGGTCAACGTCGTCCACATCCCCTGGCAGACGTCCTGTCTGGATGGAGAACTTTCTGAAAATGATTGATAAAGGCTCGGCGTGAAGAGAAAACGTCTGACATGTAAACAGTTTTGAAATGTATCTGTGCTTACGTGGGACTGACCTGAAAGTGTCTGCTACAACAGAACATGACAAGTACTGTAACACGTACGTGGTTCATGCTTTCATTCTCATCAAGACGTCGACAATGATCCTCGACCTGCCAGACTCTCTCCTCTCCACTCGCTCCAGAGGATTATGGGGATTCTGACAGGCCTGCCAATCACTAGGCCTGACCCTCCCTCCCTCTCTCTCTCTGGATGAACATTACACTCACACAACCCCTCCTTTACCTGCACAGACAAACCCACACACACACACACAACAGATGCCCCTGCAGCCATGTGACCCCACTTTAACCCCTGGTATCTGCAGGTTTTCTCGTCCAGCAGTCCGTCTGAATTACAGCCGAGCGACTCTGACTGATCTCGGTCTGTCACTCGCTGTTAGTGGCCTCGGAAACAGCTGCTGGGATTGTTGTTTTCCACCAGTTGTTTGACTATCAGAGAGGTTATACTACATTGTGTTTGATTTTTCTAGGAATGCAGAAAAAAAAGCTGCAATGCCTCACATTGGAGAAGTTGCAACCACTTGAGTAATTAATTGATTGTTAAAAAGTTTGCCGATGAATTTTCTGTCAGCCAACTAAATGATTATTATCTCAACTCTATATATATTAGATGTCTGCGTGGGTGGATGCATTTACACGTGGATGTATGTGCCAGCTGCATGGACTGAAATACATGGGCGCTGCCGAATGACAAACTTTACTCCAAGCATGCATCAAGCATTGTGCGAATGCGTAAAGTAGAATTTGAGCTCTGCTTAGAGAACAGTTAGAATTTGTTTATTTGCACCTATGTACCAAAAGTGTTATTTAAAAATTACTTAAAAAACATGAATTTGTGCGAATCAGGCATCCCTATCACAGGAAGTCAGCGTCGAGAGAGGGAGCTGTCTCTAAACTCCCTGGCTTGTCCACATTTCCACAGCTGCCTCTTTGCTTGTCAAAGATGATGCTGTTTGTGACGGAGGTGACTGTTGTTTTTTTTCCTCCATTAGCATGTGATAGTTTGTTTTGTCTTTGATAAGCAAATAGTCACAATCCCAAATTTATAACCTGCCTTTTGCCTTTAAGTGAAGCCAAAAGGTCTCTTGGTTTCTTGAGGCTCTATATATCCTTGTTGTACCACAGGGGACTTGACGTGCCATGCTCAGCAGCGCTGGAGCAGAACAACCCCCCCACCCCCCCTCGGGGCCAACGCTTGCCGGCTCAGAGAAAACGGGTGTGAAAGATGTCAGAGTAATTACAATAAGCATTACAGTTGTAATCTTCCATGACAACAGGGAGTGTGAACGAACAGGGCTTTACCCACTTGTCTTGCCTCTGGCCTCTCCTCGCCAAACAAACCGCTGCATCCTCAGCAGTTAATGTTTCCTGCGGTGTAACAGCTCCAGCAGCTTCTGGAGAAATTAGATTTTTTTTTTTCTTCTTCTTCTTGTTTTCACACAGGAAGCAGCAGGTGATGCTGAACGTTTGTTCCCCGTCTTCTTGGTGTGTAAACCAGTGTAACAAAAACACACACGAAAACCTGTACAGAGGCTGGAAGGTTTTTAATAAATCATTTCCTCATCTTATGGATTCTGTACTACATATACTATTTTTCCCACAATTTTGCAGTTTTCAACCTTGCTCAAATTGCATTTAAAAGTTTTTTGGCAGGGGTTTACAGAGTTTGGCTGGTACTCACCTGCTCTTCTGATTTTTGTAATCTGACATTTTTTATTACATACAGCTACCTCCTTAAATCTCTTCACCAAGCCAAACAACATAAAGATAATTGACATTGAATTCAAGGTCAATTAACGCCACATTCCCAGTTGGCTTTTAAGCCCACATCCAAAAGTATTAGAGCTCATGGACAAGTTGATTCGTCAGTTGATTAAAGCAATTAATAAGAACACAGTGTGTATCTAAACACCAGGCATCGTCAGGTTAGAGCTCTTCAGATGTGAGGATTTGCTGCATTTCTCTATTTTCATATGAATATCTTTCAGTTCTTGACTGTTCGTTGGCGTCCATTTAAAGACGTCACGCTTCACATTAGAAAACTGTGACAGGCTTTTTATCTGTTTTCTTACATTTCACAGAATAAAAGATTCATCGATAATGAAATTAGTCATTCATTGTTCATTGAAGCCCTATGAATAGATTTGCGTATACTCGTTTTTATACAGAATTAGTTTTCCTAAGAGGAACACCAGCATATGTTGTTTCCTGAGATGCAGCTGCTGCTTCACATCTCTGGCATCATTCTCTTTCAGTTTGATCACTGGGAAACTGGGAGGTAACACAACGTTGTGTTGTTAAAACTTCATGTATATCTACATATCTGAGTTAAGGATCAAAATCAAACTGTATTAAATCTAAAAGGTCCGTAGTGAGGGTCGGAGGTTTTTCTCCATTGTCGCCAACTGTTGAGTTTCTCTGTGTAATCCTGTAAGGTCTTGACATCAGACTGTCAAGTGCTCTGAGATAATGTATGTTGTGATTTGATTCTATATGAATAAAATGGAAATCGAATTGAATTCAAGGCAACAATGTGGTAAACTGTGAGAACAAGTAAGAAAAGCTTCATGAAAATTAAAATTTATTGCAGGTCAGTGGAGCCACAGCGAAACCCTGAAGTCATGATTTGTTCTCTTTAGAATTTCTCTTCAGGAGATCAATACTGTTAGCAAAACTCAATTAACTACTCATACAGACTTTATAAAGTCTCACTGAGCATTTGTTTGACCTCGAAATATTTGTGACAGAACAAATAAAAGTTAAAACTTCAACAGAATCAAAATACTTGGATGTTTTTTTCTGGGTTGTTTCGCAAACAAACTTTCGGACTGAAGGTTTTCTTTTAATAAAGAAACTGCTGATCTGTTTTGAGTTTCCATGGATGGATGGATGGATGGATGGATGGATGGATGGATAGATAACATCTTTGAGCACTTATTCCTCGAAAAATCAATTTGATCGGTCCATAAAAGTATCAAAGTTCGAGACCCAGCCCTAGTGTTGAGGTGGACGCCAGGACTTCAGCTTTCTGTGCATTGTTGTATGTTCTTCCTGTTGACAGTGTTATTTGAGAATCTGCTCCATCTCACCGTAATGAAAAACCTGAAGCTTTGCTTTTGTTCTGAATGTGTGCAGAGGTCGTCGTGTACAGCCAGCTGGTTTCTACTCTAGTGTGATATTATCTTATGAGCAGCATGGCCGTAGTAACATGCGCACCATGAACACCAGCCATGTTCGCATCTTTAACACCAGGCCAAACAATGATTGCCATCGTTCTCTGTATTCGACCTCCCCCCTCCAGCTGTCCTCACGCCTGTGTTTGCCCCCCCCCCCCCACCCCACCCTCCGCAGAAACCAGGGATGGATCTGGCCGACACCTACATCACCTTCGTACGGCAGAACCAGGACATCCTCCGAGACCGCGTCAACGACGAGCTCTACATCGAGGAGGTGTTTGACGTGAGTGTGCTCATTCTTCTTTATTGCAGCACTTATTTTGGTAGATAATGTGATTTCCCCTCCCATCAGCTGCCCGTTAGCTCTGCTCCAGTTGATCAGAGCTCATAAAGACATAGCCGTTTGACAAACTGATTCTCCAGGTGTGTTCACAGATGAGTTGCGTTCATGGCCTCATCAGACAAAACTAGGCGGAGAAAGAACTTCTAAGATAAAATACATCCTCAAACACATGTTTGCTCCTCTCAAAGGACGAGTACCTCTCCCTTCTTACTGCTTTGATGATATGTTGCAGGCCTCTTGTAGGATTTCAGGTTTCTGCACACAGCTGTCAGACGTTTCGGATGCCCAGAAACCTTTTACCTGCCCCGAACACGTCCTCACATCCTCCTCTACCTCTGTTATTTCCTCCTTTTACTGTTATTCCCCCGCGGTCGCCGTCGTCCCCGTCTGATCTAGATTTCTTTCTTATCAAAGCTTCGTCTTCCCTGTAGATCCATAAAGGGAAGGCAAGGTGAAGCTGTGATAAGCAGTGTGGTCCCATATTCATAGTTTGGGTTAAGTTCTCGATCTCTACTGGGTTCAAGTCCCAGTGGCAGTAGCTCCAGTTTGTCATGTGTTTCCCATTAGTACATGTTCACAGGTGGGAAGCTGGTGAGGGATCATGGCCTTCTAGTCAGTGAGGGAATGTGTTACATCCTCCAGGTGAAGCTCATCAGTGGCAGGTGAAAACAAACAGCAGGAGACACAACGACTCTGTGATCTCAGTGACTCTGACCGCGACTTGTTTGAGTGTTTCTGAAACAACGGTCTCTAGAGTTTTTACTCTATGGAGGAAACACCTTGTTCATGAGAGAGGACAGACTGACTAAAGTCACTCAGATAACCACTCTGAGAGTGCTGTGGTGAGCAGAAAAGCTTCGGAGTGAACAACCTGTCCAGCCTTGAGGTGGATGGACTATAACAGCAGAGGATCAGGTTCAAGTTCACTTCCTGAGGCTTGAGGTCACCAACACAGGACACCTGAAGACATGGTCTGGATTTCTGCTGAGGCAGCAGATGGTCGGGTCAGAGTCTGAACCCATGTACCCAACCTGCCTGGTGTAATACCAATCAATCCTGGTTTTATTGCCACAGCCTAGCTGAGTATTGTTGATGACCATGTGCTTCTCTTAATGGCCACAGTTTACCATCTTCTAATGGCGACTTAAGCTTGAAAAGTTTTTTGTGATATTTCAACTTTAGATAGAATTTCCAGTGTTGATCCATAAGAAGATATATTGTGGTTTTAAGAACCAAAAACCATCTCAGTGTAGTTTCACATCTCCTCTCTCAGGCTTCTCTCTGGAGCTCTCCGAACAACAGGTTGGTGAACCAATCAGAAGAGAGGAGGCTCTGAGCCTCTCTTCTGATTGGTTGACTGTTTTCTGACTGATCCAATAAAAATATAGCAGATTTCAGGTAAAAACACTCAGAGAAACCAAATCCTGCAAGGTTTGGATGGTGGGTCCAGGTGGGCGGGGCTTGGTGACTGCTTTGTTGTGACATCACAAAGTTCCAGAAGTCCTGACGGCTGGTTTTAAGGCTCAGTTTCTGAATACAGGCTGTGTGCATTTCTCTGTGGACTGAGGCTTTGATACTTTCACAGTATTAATATAGAAGCTAGAGCTGATCTATAATCACACTACACATGGACACACACCTTTACACTGGATGAGACCTTTAATGTGTCAAACTGGCAAATGTGACATTACCATTTTACTGTATCTGATCTTTTCATAAGATATACAGTAAATGTTTGTATGGAAGTGCAGTCAGCTAATAAAAATCTTTACAAATTGAGCTCGCAGTCAGATGTTACAGATGTTAGATACTGTTAGTGTGAAGTTCGATTCTCCAGTTTCGGAGCAGCAGCAGGTCGCGTCGAGGCTGAAAACACCGACTGCTTCTGTTGACCTGTTTATCACTTAGGAAACACCGAGAGCTGTCGGCTCGCTCTGCAGGAGCTGAAACACAACGTTTACATCCATCTATCCATCCCTCCCCGTCCCACGCTGTCCGTTTTCTCCACCGACCACCCCCCTCCAGAATATAAAAAGAATATTTTAGTGCCAAGTTGTCAAACACGCCTCAGCTCACCGGCGTGAGTCAATGCAGCGGACATGGCAGCTCAGACCTTCGTACACATTAGCAGCACGAAGCAGAGCGATGGAGTCTGCCGCCCGTCGCCTCCTCTGAGGGTTTGGGGTGCTGTGGCTGCGGCTCGAGCTGCACTGTTCTGATTCGTGTGTGTGTGTGTGTGTGTGTGTGTGTGTGTGTGTGTGTGTGTGTGGGGAGGGGAGGGGAGGGGAGGGGGGTTGAGGAGAATGAGTCTAATGGAGCTCAGAAGCACCCAGTCATGCGCCGAGGGGGAGGTGACGATGGGGCCTCAAAGTGTCTCCGCTCAGCCCTTCAACTTACCACACACACACATACACACACAGAAGCTGTTTGTGTGTAACAAAGAAAAAGTAAACCCTGTGTTCATGCAGCAGCGTCAGGCCTCCTGCCAGCAGCATTATGGGTATGCAATTGTCTTGTTTACGAGCGTCTGTTTGAGTCAAAGTCAAATTTATTTACGGCGCCTTTTCTTTAAACTGAAGGTTCGTCGACACTGATGGATTTAAAGAGGAAGAAAGAGGCTGTTACAGCGAAGTGATACACAAAGACACAAACACGACGCGCAGCTGTGAACATGCTCATGATTTTCTGTTTCTGCTCACACGTGCCTGTCTGTCTTATTTGTGCACAAGTGCTCACCAGGGAACGTCTTTGTGTGGAAGTGTAATACATGCCCCACACACACACACACACACACACACACACACACACACACACACACACACCTCCATCCTCTTCACATTAGGAGCCAAATCACCTTGATGAAGCAGCTTAACGAGGATGAAACAAGAAACAAGAACTCATTTAATCCCAGGTTCGGCCTTCAAGATGAAAAGCTTGAGATTAGGACATTGTTCAGTGTCAGCATCTCGAAACAAGACAGAAATAAAACTTGTCAATGATTTCTGCATCAGAATCAAGAAAATGTTGTGAAGGAAATATAAAGGAGGAGCTCAACGACTAAACCTGAGGATTTAAGAACAACATTAATTATTCTGTTTTAGCTATAATTATATTTTTTGCATGTGTCATTACATAACTACCTCTTTGTTTCAGCAGCAGTTTTATTTACATTCGGGACATTTCTAGAAATGAAAATCAGCATCTTGAAACGTGACATTATAAAACAGATGCTGAAGAATCAAGAAAATACAAAAAATCTCATTTTACTGGCAATATTTATGATAATAAGATTATTAGACTCAATCCTACCATTTAAATAAGACTTTAAGACTTAATAGTTAAATTACTTTTTTATGATAAAGATTATTTTATCATTTTAACAAAATTACGAACTTTCAAAATCAGAGTTTTTGTCAAATGTTTGAATGACATCATTACTGTGACACCATCAGGGAATACCCCCACCCGTCCAGTCCATTCATCATATAGATATTCTTTCTTATAGACTAATGCAGACCCACAATGCTGTGCAGACCACCCGCCACCTCTCCACCCTCCTCCCCCCGACATATTCCCTCCATCTGTTTTCACTCTTGTCCTCTAATTGGCTCAATTAAGGAGCGCCTTCGTACCCAATTTCCACGACAGTTAACGTAGCTCGCGAGGGAACTGTCAGGCAGCTGATTAGTCGCTTCGAGGAAAGTCCGCCTCCCAGAGACTAAAATAAATGTTTCGCTCAGTGTGTGGAGAGAGAGAGAGGGGAGGGGTAGAAAGAAGGAAATTGGGAGAAATCATAGGAGCAGCAAATATCATCCAGTAATTTCAACATCCTCGAGCATCTGTTAACTCGGAGGGTGAGGCGAGCTGATTAACAGGCGACTCAAATCCAAGCATGAAAATATTTAGTGCGGAGAATGAAAGGAGGAGAAAATGATGAAGGAAGGAGGAAGGGCGAGAAACACGGGACAATATCACAGCTGGTTTGACTATAACTGTCCTCACACGTCAACTTTCTCAAACCCAGTAGAATAAAACTGAGCAATACATCAAATATAATCATACACTTGATTTAAATGTGTTGATGTATATTTCTTATGTTTCTTTCTTGCATTATTATTGTCTTATTTTATCAGCAGCCCAGTCTCTTAGAAGTTGCATTGGTTTTCCCAGTTAAGTTGCGGTGCTAACAAACGGATGGAGCTGGATTATGTTCGGAGTCAGCAGGTGGTGGATGAGGTGGATGAGGTGGATGGAGGGTCCCTCAGCCGAACCAAGTCTAAACTTAACTGTAACATTTTACTTGTGACTTGCCAAATACGTAAATTTAACATTTCTTCATTACGTTAATAGAAAATGCGATCTGGTCCCAATGACGTTTCCTGCAAAAAGGGTTGATGTTAGATTAAAGAAATTCTACACAAGGTGACAAAAGGAAGAACAAATAGACACAAATCTGCTTCAAGTGGCGCGAGCTGAATTGAAAATGTTTTACATTTCGGGAAAAGATTAGCGCTCATCTCAAAGACTCATGTCCGCCACTCATTAATGTGCAGAGACGAGAAGAAAAAGGAGAACTCGGTCACTCTTAAGCTAAAACACAAACGGGCGTAGCCACTCTCTCCGGTCGGTGCGTACGAGCTTCAGCTGCAGGCGACAAATCAATGAGAACCGAAGAAACAGTCCAGCACTTGAAGTTGTATGAATAATGTAAAGTGAAACAGCTCAGTCAATGGCGACGCACGCCGGTGGTGTCAGGACTCACCGCTGTCCTGTTTCCCAAAAGGCAACAGTTTTGTCGGTTGTGAGCAACACGAGCATTAAAAACAGCAAGTGACACCGTTGCGTGTCACTTGCGTCGTCTTCCACAAAATAATTGGAAGATTTAAAAGAGGAATCATAAGACTTCCGCTAACAAAATGCTGTCTGTCCTCGACTTGTAAACTACAGTTACTACAAGTTTGTTTACGTTGTGGCTCCGCCCCTCTTTTTGACTCAGCTGTCAATCAAACACCGACCCACCAGCTTAGAGGCTAAAGGAGCATTTCAGATTTCTGATCTCCAGTCACTTTTTATTCGTTTCTCTCAGTATTAAAACTATATAAATATACTTTTAATCCCTGTTTGTGTAAACGTCTGTGTTAAAACCTGTTAAAATTGTATTAATATCAACATATTAATATCAACAACCAAAAGTAACAGCATGAGAAAGATAAAACTTCAGCTGGAAGTTTCTGTCACCGATTAGCTGGATTGCTGATACAGTGCCTGGTTCGACACCCAGCCAACTGTGGTAAATACACTATTACATCATAAATTGTTGGACGTTAGATTCTGTTTCAAAATCATTTACACTGAATTTTTGACCGTGTGCTGATTTTTCAGTTCATAGAGTAAAAACATTCTGTATTTATTCACTTTGCACAGGCAGAGAAATGAAATCAGGACTAATTAAACTTGAACTCTGTCTTGTAAGTTAATGTACGTTTCTTTTCAGTTGACATTTAACTACTTTGAGGGAAAAAACTGCTTCATTACTTTGATGTAATTACATGGAGACAGTCAGACTTCTCTCTCACAATAGATGGAACCAAATATTTGCGTGACCCCAGAATGATCACGGACGTGTTTTGACTTTTGTCAAGTGCAAAGAAATAACCTTTGGACTGTTTTTCTCTCTTAAATTGGATGGTAATTACAGTCCTTGCCAGTGTGAAATTAAGTCTGTCCGCGGCTGTTAAAGCAGATCTGAATATTACGGGTCATTACTGTGTCAGAGCGATGTGCCCGAGCATTCTTGTTTGACTGGTGACTCAATAAAAACCATCTGATGTGTGCATTTTACCATCGGCGTGCTGAATGCTGATGTAAGTGAGGAGCACTTTTCAGGTGGGAAAAGGTGCGTTTGGTTTCTCTGCAGCTCTGGTCTGGTGGCGGAAGGTGTGAAGGAAGAGCGTTTAATGAAAATTACAAAGATTGAACCTGATTTTTTTATTTTCTCCTTTGAAGTTCAAAGTGGAGCCGTGGACCCCCCCCCACCACCACCCCTCCGCCACCCCACCCCCACCCACCCCGACGCGCAGCATTCAGAAGTTTTCCAGTAAATTGGTGTCTTTGAATAAGTAAATGTGTTATCCTCTTTGACGTGAGCCGTTTTGATGGCAATTGAAATGAAGAGGAAAATCATCGCTCCACAAATACAAAGTCAGAAAGGTTTTTGAGTTTTTGGTTCTCAGCAGTTAATTTCACACCCAATGTGAGGTTTACCAACAATTTGAGTATTATTACACCTTTATACCTTAAAGGAACCTATGATTTATTACAACCTGGGTTTTATTTTCATGGTTTCTGTTGGATATTATTGTTCTCACCAAATTAAAAGCTTTGAGACGTTTGTTACCATGGTGATATCCTTAAAAAGGAGTCAAGTGGATCAAGAAAAACAAGCAGTCACATGATCAGATGGCCACTTTATCCTAAGGTCAGACTGGAAGTGACAGATCCCAAAATCTTGGTGAACATCCATCGTTGCACAGGAAAACTGAGAGACCGTATATATTTTAAGAAAGCAGGAAGTGCGTCAGTAAACTGATGGATGTTTACAACTTTTAATGTTCACCTCTGATCTTTTTGCTTCTTACAGCAATGGTACACCGGCTCCATGAAGGCGCTGTGTGTTTGGTTGACTGACAGACTGGACCTGCAGCTCCACATGTACCAGCTGAAAACACTCATCAAGATTGTCAAGGTAAACAAACATAAAACCAATATCAGAGTGTTGTTAGTGTTAGTGTCCAGATGCCATTTCCATGCATCACTTTACCTCCCAGATCCAAAGCCTCCTTTTCTTTGCTGTTTGAAAAGAGCGGCAGTGGGTAAAAAAACTAAAAACATAAGTTGTGGATTATTTGTGTAAAAACAGAACTGATGTTGAAGGAAAAATAAAAGACAAATCAAACCACACTGAAGTGTCCTTGAAAGCAGCAGCATTGGTGTGAATAGGCAGCGAGAGGAGAAAGAGAAAACTGCTCAAATTGTGTGCCGCTGCTGTTTTTGTCTTTTCATAGTTTGCTAATGTACAGACACGCGTTAGTTTAACTTGAAAGCAACATGACAAGGAATGATAATGGCTTCTGACTGAAGGTACAAACCCCTCAGACGCCTCAGCCTGCTTTCCTGGTCTGACACATAAAAGACTCGGCTCGTCCTTCAGACTCAATCTTTCCGCTTTTGTCCTTCCGAACGGCAAACAGTAGCCGCCTCCTCCAGCTCGATGCATTCCTAAGATGCTCTCTGTTTTTCCCTCCCTTCTCCTTTTACCTATCCCTCCTCTCCCCCTTCACCTCCTCCCTCCCACCTCAACAGAAGACCTACCGTGACTTCAGGCTGCAGGGCGTCCTGGACGGCACACTGAACAACAAGAGCTATGAGACCATCTACAACCGGCTGACGGTGGAGGAAGCCACGGCAGCCGTCAAGGCGGGCGACGGCCTGCAGGGCATCAGCATGAGAGACAGCGACGAGGAGGACGACTAAACTCGCACACAAACACACCCTCCCTTCACACTCCCTGTTTCCTACTTGATTGTCATCCTTCCTAACAGATCAGGAGCTTCTGTCACAGTTAATGATGTGTGTCTTCTACTTCACTTCACTCAACAGTTTTCATTAAAAACTCAGCAAACGTAATTTAATATTAGTATTTTTGAAATATGTTGCTGCTGGACAGAATAGCCATGCTTTTTTTCAACAACAGGACAGGATATGCTAAAGTTAGCTAGCGTGTCATGTTGTTTTCTCCACTGAGCTCCACAGTCTTGGAAAACTAAAGACAACAAATATTTGAAAATAACATTAGGAACTAGGTAGAAGTAGAGAACTAGCTACTCAGCAAAACCACCTTGCAATATTAGCAGCAGGAGCAGGTTATGCTAATGTTAGCTAGCATGCCATGTTGTGGATGCATTTTTTCCACTGAACTCCACCCAGTCAATGAAAACTAAACTGAAGACTACAAAACAGAGACTGAAGTCAAAAAACATAGTAAAACATTAAAAAAAAAGTGTGTGAAACACTCACACTAAAACACTGCTGCTAACAGCAGGGACTGCTTATGCTAATGTTAGGTAGCAAGCCAACAGCTCTTAGCTCACTGATTTTCTTCACTGTCATTGAAAAATATAAACTGAAACAAAAATGAAACTACAGTCCAGTAGTATGACTTGATAGTCTGTCTGGAGAAAATAGACACAAATAGTTACACAGCTGGGCAAAATAACCAACAACAGGACAGGTTATGCTAACGTTGGCTAGTAGGCCTAGTAAGCCATGTTGTTGATGCATTTTCTCCACTTCAGACAACAATACTCAGTGAATAGAATCATTTAGATTACAGTCAATAAATGTCATTTTTTGATTGGAGAAAGTTATGCTAATGCTAGCTAGTGAGTCTTGTTAATGCATTTTTTACTTAAGTCTATTTTACTTTTATTAAAGGTAAAAAATATCATTCTTGAGTATGAATGAGTTGACAAAATTGAATAAAGAAGTCCAGTTGTATAATGAATTGAACTGAATCGTGAGCTAACGTTATCATTTCAGCCCTTTATATGAATTTAGTGTTACGTTAGCTTAACAGCTAACATTATCTTGCTAGCTAACAGATAAGAAAAGGTAGGAGAACAGCTGTTACCACAGAAATACAAAGGGGTCATAATGAATAAATATGAGGAGATATTATTGTTGTTTGTTACAATTAGAGTTTTACTTAAATATATGTCACGTATCGTTGACCATGTAAAATGTTTTTAGGGTTTCTTCTCTTTAAACTGAAAATACAGTGGAGGAAAAAATATTGAAAACAAACTTAGCTTTCATTTTTTAGGAGTGAACACTGAGTGTAGTTACATGTGCAGTAGAGGTGAAATGTCATTCATCACAGCTGAAGACCTGATCAGTTGAGAAGGGATGCTCAGGTAGTGACACACCCCCTTTTACCCAACCTGTCACATGCTCATCGCCCAGACACTACGTGTTGAAACGTACACGAGTCAGAATGTACGACAAACAGGAAGTCACGGCGAGGCGAGGCAAGGCATCAACACGCTCTGGACTGTGCCAAGACGAACCTCGCCAAGCTCCGCCCTCCTCCATGAGCAGCCATACTCTGATTGATGTCACTTTGTACAGTAGAGCTCAGCGATCGCCATTAGTGCAGCTCCTTTCTGTTTCGTTTCATCCACCGTTGTAGCTTGTTGTTCAAAGCTTCAAAGGCTCCAGCAGCTCTGAAACCCCAGAGTCCAGGCAACCTCGCTGCCTTTTTTTAATCATACTCCTGACAGCTACAAAATCCACTAAAGAAATGTATTTTTATTTGACAGGAAGCTTGGAACTGTTAGGTTCAATGTAACTGGTTTTATTGAAGCTCAGTAATCCACTTTCATTCTCGTCACCAGTAAAACAACAGCACTGTTTCTTTTTTGTTTAAACACTTAAAACAAGGTTGTTTTTAACATTTTCCTGACAAGCAGGAAAATGCGTGGTTGGGCGAATAATTACTGTTGTCTCTGATCAGCAAAAGCAGAAGTAGCCTGACATCGTTACAGCACTTCAGTACTTGAAGTTGGGGTCAGCAAAGCATCTGACCGCTGTCATCATCCTTGAGTGTTTGAAACAAATGTTCGTTTCCTTTAACCATGATCACAACCTTTCTCTAATCTTGAAGAAGCAGCTTTCATTGGCTATAGTAGGTAGCAGATCAGAAAACACCTGTGGGTCAATTTAGAAAGTGATGTTTTGTTTTTTTTGATTGGGGAACTCTGTTCTGATCTGTTCCCTCATGTTCCCGTACATTGAAATTAGACGAATCTATGTACCAAAGGTTTCTGTGCTAGCGTGTCTGTTATGTAACACTGCGGAAAGTTAAGTTAGAGTTTATAAATGGCGTAAACTGGTTTCAGTCCCATCATACACCAAACAGCTGAGCTTAGCTTTTGTAACCCTTCACCGGGATATTGTAATTAAGTCACCCAAACTTATCCAAACCTTTAAAGGATGATTTGAGTTTTACAGTTTGGGTCTCTGTTGGGTTTGTCCATCATTTTGATCAGTAACATCAGTGAAAAGAGTCAGACGAGTAAAGGAACAAGAGCAAACAAATGATTGGACAAACTGGAAACATTGTCAATGCAGTCAAATTGAAAGTGAGCACACTCGCAATTTTGATAATGATTCAAATCACACAGGAAAATTTGATTTTACACAGTTACAGGAAGGTCTGTGGCTCAAAGTTGAAGCAGAAAATGGGTCTTGGATGTTTAATTTTACCGTTTACCTTTCACCTCACCTGGAGGTTTGTTTCCAACCTGTCTGACTGCTCGTGTTTCTTTACCAGTTGGATTTAACTGTTACAGTAACTGATAGAAACGACGCCCAAACCTACAAAAACAACACCCAGATTGTAATAAACCAGAATTATCCTTTATTAACAATGAACAATCTTTCTTTAGTTGCCAAGCGTTGATGTTGTTAAAATGGAGAAACGTTAGCATTTACCATTCAGAAACTTTGAAATTGACAGAATGAAGGGTCTTGCAGAGTCATTCAGTATCATGTTTTTGTCTGGCAATAGGGTTTTAGCTTTCAGGTAAAAAAAAAACTAAAACAAAAACAGACAGTGCTTAATAGCTGAATGTTTGATGTTCAGTGTCTTTGAACTCTTACAACTCCACGCTGACTAAATGTTGCCGCCCTGCCGTCGTTTCTGAATCTGAACCTGAACCTTCTGTAGCTCCAGATGGTCTCCACCTCTGACCGAGGACCGGCGGCCTCAGGGGATAAAACTAATCTGCGCAGGTGTTCCCGCAAAAACACAAAGAGTCGGTTTCACCACACCGGAGGTCTTTAAAAGGTGTCGGGACCGGAAGTGGAAAGTGGGGAATACTTGTTGAGACGCGACGACTACATGCTGATGTAGTTGTAGATCTGCCGCCATCTTTGTTCACCGTGATATTTACTGTTGTGAAGAGTCGTATTGAGCTGTAGCGTGGTATGGTCATACCGCCTGATGTGCATCATACCCAACGTTGATCAAAGTCTTACAAACGTGCCAACAAACTGACAAGGTCTGGACTGTTTGTTTTTGTTTGTTTGTTTGTTTGTTTGATTGTTTTAAAACAGGAACATCCGGGGAGAACGTGCATCTGTTTTTTTTTTTTTTATTAATCTGATTACCGTCTTGAAATCTGATCAGCTGCCAGCAGGCGCGTTCAATCGCCACGGTCCGTTTGCGTGTCGTCGTCCAGTAAAAAAATAAAAATACAAAAGTTTTATCTGTAGATTCAGTGTTGGCCTCCGATCGACTGTGTGCAGCAACCTGCCGTTTGTTTTAACTGTCCGATCCAGTTTGTGTCAGTGCAGTTCAACAGGCCAAAAACCGAAAGGACAAAAATCTATTATTTGAAGAAGTATATTTATATTGTCTTATTGTGCACCTGTTTTGTTCAGGTGTCTTATCTCAGTGTCACTATTAAAAGTGTTTTTAAAGCAACTGTGATTTTACTCTGTGGGTTTTATTCTCTCAAACTGAGGATTGGTTCCTTGACGTCAGCCATTGGATGCACCAGTCCTGAAGTTCTACAAAATAAAAGCTTTATTCTTTTGGGGGGTTTTTTGGGGGTTTTCACATTAAAGGTACTTTGGACGGTATTGTAGCATCCTCCACAGCTACATGACGTCAGAAGGAAATTTGAGATTTGCAGGAAATTTAAAAAGAAAAAATGTGTTATTTATCTTTAAAATGTGCTATATGGCCAAAAGTATATGGACACCTCACATGGTCATCTTAGTTCCAATGGAGGGAACCTTTGGAAACCCTTTCCTGTTTAAACTTGGCACCATCCTTCTGCACGTAAAGAAATGGTTCTCCCAGTTTGGTGTTTTAGACCTTGACTGATCTGCACAGAGTCCTGACCTCAACCTCATCCAGCGCCTCTGGGATGGACTGGAGTCGGACCTCAGTGCTGGACCTCACTAATGCTCCCGGGTCTGGACGGCAGCAGATCCCTGCAGCTGGTTCAACATCTGGCGGAAAGACTGAAACCAATGAGAAGCGGAGCAGCATCACCATGGGCGCTAATCTAAAATACACTGAGGTATGTGGACACACTGTCGAGGGACTTTTGTAGAAATTGAAGCTCAAGTTTTCTGTTTAAACTTCAAACTTTATTTAAGGTTCTAGTGGAGAACTCAAATCTCAGCAAATACATCAGGCTGTATGTTGTTTAAATGTGTATTTAAATATATTAAAATTACAGTTTATTTGCAGGAATATTAAAAAGAAAAGACGAGAACCCAGTGAAATAAAAAGTGAAATACATTAAGTAAGAAAACACTTCAGATTTGTTTCTTTTTTCCATTGACTTCCTGTTTTTAATAAAAGTACAAATAATTACAAACAGTAAAAACCCTTGACACATATTTATGACCATTATTTGTGTATGAAATATTGCATAGATGATGCCTGAATGAATTTATGTCAGAACTCCTTGTACTGTTAATACAGGGCATTTATCCCTGAAAGCTGCTTTTAAATTACCTTAATTTTTTACCCCTTAAAGTTGGTTAAATATCGCAGGGTTTAAAGGGATTTAAAAGCCATTTATGTCTGTTAATCCTCACACAAACACTCTGAGAAAAAATGATTTCTTAATTTACTGAATTTGTCTCGTCACCCAGAGGTTTCACACTTCTCATTCAAATATGACACAGTATTCAGAGACTGACTGATCGATTTCCTTTTTAATCTGCTGAAGTATTTACTCTCCATGTCGCCTTAATCTTGTAGGTTTAAGGTTTTAAAGGGTTTCTGTTCTCGGGAAACTGTCTGTTGGCCGCCGTCCATCAGCTGCTGTTTCTCTTCTGCTGCTGCAGCGACAGACAGAGACACAAGATAAGGGACAGTCATTATTATTAATTCATTATTATTATAATTATTATTGTTATGTGATCATAATACAACCAAAGGGTTTATATTGTAAAAACTGAGTTCCAGCAAAAAGAAATTCAGTGTAAAATCTAAATCTATAAGGTCATTTCAAAATAAAAGACAGACAATCAACATTATTATCATAATTTTTCCTCTTTATGTTCATTCATGAATTAAAATGTAAAACAGAACCAGCTTCCTCTGAGTTGATCAGATTTTATTTCAGAAGTCAACGAGAGTAAAAGTTTCTAAAGGGAGGAAATGATTTTTTTTTTTTATCCTGATTTAAAGCTCATAATAATATTTAAACATAATGTGAAGCAGGATGAAAAATCTGTGAAAAAAACGTTAAAAGGTTTAAATTTACAGGCCTCAGAAATCATTGATGAAGCTGGTTTACACACTTTTGTTACAGGTTCTGCTACAACTAATAACAACATTAATAATTATCATTATTTTGCCTTTTTGTATTTTGCATTTGACCTGGACGTCTTTCACACTTACTGATGCCACTTCCACATCACTGACATATACAGTATAAGCTACAGGCCTGTACTTTATTGATCACGTTATACATATCATATATTGATAAACCCTTTCACACTGGATTCGCACCATCACTGGTTCATGCTGTTCATCCATTCATCATCATCATCATCATTATTTACTGTGGATCTGTTCACACTGTTTGCTCTTGGTAAACTTCATTTTGTTCTACAGTTTGTGCGATGATGATAAAGAGTATTTATAATAATAATAAGAGGAATTAGAAGTCCCCATAATGAAAGGTTTATATCACACTGCAAAATTAAAAAGTGTTATCAATATATAGTATTTGTAAACAATTCTAGCTTCTATAATATTTTATATGAACATTGTGTTTTACTGTATTTTCATTCATTATCTGTTTATACAGCAGCTGCTAATTACAGCTGCACAGGAGGACAAATATTTTACTTCCAACATTATAATGTCTTATAAAGCATTTCTGTATAAATGCTGAACACAGGGAATAAAAGTGCTGCATTACAAAACAAAAGCCTTTGGCCTTTTTAAATCCAGATTATTGACAATTAAAATACCTCAAGACCAAAACAAAGGTGAAATAAAACGAAAACAATGAGAATAAAATCTAATAAAAGTAAATAAACAAATAAACGGAAGAGAATGAAATAAATCACAACAGGCCGCTGCCTCTTCAGCACTCCATCAGATCTGGGTGGGGGGGTGGGGGTGTTGTAATATAACCTATTTGTAATAATAATAATAATAATAATAATAATAGTAATGGTTTAAGATTGTCTGGCCTTGTAGTAAAGCTGTGATTTTATAGAAATAAGAATATTTATTTATAGCTATGTGTTCTCTGTGACCTCTGACCTGAAACATGCACAAACATCCCTTCACAAATATTTAATCATCTCAAATATATATATGTATTATTATTATTATTTTCTTTCAGAGCAGTTTTTTCTGTGTTCATTAACAAACTCTTTTCAATAAACTCTCTTTTGACCTTTCATAAATGATCAGTATTGAGGATGAATGTTCTGAGTTTCCTCTTTTTTTATTTAAAGCAGTTTTATTGTGAAAATTTTCTCTGACCATGAAAAGCTTCAGTAGCAATAACAGTGATAATAAGAATCTTTATTTGTGCCATTTTTTTCAAAACATCAAAAAGGAAATTAAAAATGAAATCATTAAATGTTTTGAATCGTTCCAGCTTCAGTCAAACGGACACAAACAGATGTTATTATTTCTTAATGTGTCTTTAGTGTGTTTGACTGTGTTCCGTTTGTGGCCCTCAGCGGTCACTTTTCATTTCTCTCCATCTTTTGTTCAGACCCTCGAAAGGCAATTTCAGCTCATTCAGCATCAAACCCGCAGCTTTCAGGATGAACGTATTGTTGTGGGGTTTGTCCTGTGGGATCTGCGTTTGTCTCCGCGCAGTGTTTCACGGTCTCTCTGTGCGTAAAAGAGCCGTTTGCATCCGGAAGAAAAAAACAAGAAAGTCAGGGCGTGTGATGAGAGAAGAGAACACGAAGATATTCTCTCATGTCGGTTCTTCTGCAGATTTATCTATCAGAGACTATCTAGAGGACTCTCTCCCGCCATGGGTGGGTTTTGGCATCGAAAAATCTCGTGCGTAAAAGAAAGGAGAAAAAAACCCGCTCGGGTTAAAGTTTGTGATCCAGAGCCCCTGAAGCCCACCCAGGCTGAGATCGATGACTTCAAATCCATTTCCTGCTCAATATCTCTATCCGTTTTCTGTCTCAAGTTCAGCCACATGACAGCTCCCCTGTCTTCCCTGAACCGTGCGTAAAAGCGCTGCAGTTTCTGGAGCCAGAGTTGTGTCCAAATCTGATGTAAACCTCTGACAGCTCCTGACCCCGCGGCCGCTGCGCGCCTGGCGAACTGCGATTCCAAAAAAAAAAAAAAAAAAAAAAAAATGATGTCACGCGAAGCCACAAGGAGACCTGGGATTTACCAAATACCTTCCAGTTGAGCAGGAGTCCTGCCAAGTAAAGGACAACCTCCTCCTCCTCCTCTCCTCCTCCTCCTCCAGCGGCGACAAGTGCAGAGAATCGACGGAGGAGAATTGAGCAAATTATCTACTTTTCCTCTCCCCTTCCTGGACGTAACGATCGGCGAGGTCTCGGCTCTCTGCACGCCGGTATCGAGCGACTCGCGGCCGCGCTGATTGTCATCAATAAGCGGGGGGGAACGGGGCCGGTGATTTGGAGGGGGGTTCCCTGGCAGATGATGCCCTTTGCAGCGGGCCGGTGAGGAGCAGCCCCAACCTCAGGCTTCTCTCCAGCAGCTTCTTGTTGTTGTTGTCACAGCGCGGTTGATGCGGAGGTGATGGACGGTCCTCTCCGCCGCCCAGCGGGGATCCTCGGCTCCCCCCCGGCTTCTGGGAGCCAGTCCGCGGGCTCCGACATGCTCACCTCCGGCGGCAGCAGCAGCAAGCCGCTCGCTTTCTCCATCGACCGGATTATGGCCAGGACACCCGAGCCCAAGTCGATACCTCTCCCCAGCTGGTTCCAGTCCGCTCCCGTGGGGAAACCCGACGTCTGTCCGTCCACGCTGCATTGTATGATCCCGCTGGTGCCGCTCGGGTACGAGCCGGGCCACCGGCTCAGCATCACCGGGCTGGATCCGGGCCACTTCGACGCGTCTTCTGTGGCCGCTCCCGCAGACTTTTTGGGCTTTGGGTTGAACTATAAGAACCAGCAGGAGGACTCCTCTGTGAGCCAGCCCGCGGGCCAGTACAAACTCTTCAGACCCCGGGTGGTGAACCAGTCCTCCTTCCCCACCATGGGCACCGTGTGCTACCTGAACTGCAGCGGGGACAGCGGCTCCTGTCCCCCGCCGTCCGGCCTCGTCAACCTGCACCCGATGGCCTCGTACCTGCTCACCGCCCGGCACAAAGCCTTCATGGCGGAGAAGAGCAAGCCGGGCCTGCAGCAGGCCGGGGAGCGGTACCCGGTGTCCGGCGTGCACGCCTTCAAGGAGCTGTCTCAGAGCCAGATCCAGCACTACATGAAGGAGCGGGACCAGATCCTCACCGACAAGATCTTCAAGGGCTCCGCGGCGGCGGCGGCCCGGCTCAGCGGCTCCTGTCCCGGGAACAAGCCCAAAGTTTTCACCTGCGAGGTCTGCGGCAAGGTGAGTCCAGCGCGGCCCGGCAGTTTTATTCCATCTGTGCCCGCAGGAGGAAACGGAACCAGATCCCAGCAGAGACTCCGGAGCAGCAGGAGGATTCATTTACTCGTTAAACACACAAATCACATTCTTTCATTTACGACTCTTTTTTTACAATTTGTCTTTTTTTTTTTTACTGGAGTTTTACTGGAGGTTTTGTCCAGCTGTGCGTGGAGACATTTCAAACGTTAAAAACACAGTTAGATTATTACATTGTGATCAGTTCGATCGATTATTAGTCATCAAGTACAGTAATTAAATTCAAATCATTAATCTAAATTACCTCTAAATTCCGATTTTGTCCATTTTAATGAGCTGCTTCAAACAAATGAAACAAAACCACATATTATTTTTATTATAATGAGAATAAGTTCTTGATTAAACATTGAAACTAATGAACAGATTTTCTCTCAGGATCAATAAGATGATGTTTTTATCTTGTTAGTTTTATGTGACTCTTGTTTCCTGTGCACCAGACTGTGTTTCAGGCCTCTCCGTTCAGGTGCTTGTATTTTATATTTATTTTAAATCCCGCTTTATCTTATTCCCATCACATGTTGTCGGGGAGGTGTCCTCTGTGATTCCTCTCCCACGCGCACACAAATCTTTTGCGAATCTTTTTATTTGTTTTTTGTTTATTGTGTTTTTTTATATTTACTTTCTATTTATTTTTCTACCGAGAATCAAAGACGAATCAAATGATCTTAATTCATCTGTTAAATCAGGATTCATTATTTCTCTGAAACGCCAAATCTTCCACTGTGACGTGTTGCTGCGCGTTGAGCAGATTTACGTGGTTATTATTGTGTTTTAACGGCCCATTAAATGTATTCAGAGTCTATTAAATGACCCCTGACAGATGACGTTTAATTAGACTCAATCTGATAATTAAAGGGCACTCGTTTTCTTTTCTTTTTTTTCTTCTTTTCTTTACTGTTTATTTTTTTTGTTTGTTTTTACCTTTAAAGGAAAAGACCCGTAAACTGGGATTAAGGTGTTTTCAATGGCAGATTCCAGAACAATGAAATCATTGTAAATGTTATTTATTTATTCATTTATTTATTTATTGTTAGGCTACAGGATTGTAGGCTAAGTGATTGTATTGTGAATATCTCCCTCACCTGTAATTCCCTTAGGTCATTTTGATTCATGCGAATTTATTGTTATTTTAAGGAAGATGTGTTTTTATATAATTTTATATACATTATAGCTAATATTATTATTTCATTTTATTTTATTTTTTTAATTATTATTATTTAGGTTTTTACGGTAGATGATTGTAAGTGATTGTGAATATCTCCTTCACCTGTAATTCTCTCAGCTCAATTTGATTTATTTATGATTTAATTTAATGATATTTTAAGAAAGATGTGTTTTTATATATTTCTTATATATATTATAGCTATTATTATTACTATTTATATTATTATTATCATTATTATGTTTTTTATTATTGTGAATAGCTCCTTCACCTGTAATTCTCTCAGCTCAATTTGATTTATTTATGATTTAATTAATGATATTTTAAGGAAGATGTGTTTTTTTTTTTATAGGCTATTGTCACAATATTAATAACTATTATTAATATTATTCTGTTTTTTTTTTTCTCCTCTCCTGCTCAGGTGTTCAACGCGCACTACAACCTGACCCGCCACATGCCCGTGCACACCGGCGCGCGGCCGTTCGTGTGTAAAGTTTGCGGGAAAGGCTTCAGACAGGCGAGCACACTGTGCCGACACAAAATCATCCACACTCAGGTGGGAGCGCGAGAGCGTCACCGTTTGTTTGTTTGTTTGTTTGTTTGTTGTTTACGTGTTGATCAACTGAACCAAAGAACCATCTTATTTAATTATAATGTTCATAATTAATTAGGATTTTTATTCCTTGTTGACCGTTTTCATCAGATCGTGATCTGATCGTTTTATGGTAAAATATAAAGAAACGTATTTTCATTTTATTAGTTATTATCACATTAACGTTTATCCATTTAATAATAGAGTAAAAAACAAACTGAGTTTATTTATTTTTTGTTTATTCCTCTAACACCTGTGATTGGGATAATTACGGTATTGATCTGTTGAGTATCGATTATAAATGTAAGATAAACCTGTTTCCGCTGGGACAAAAATAAAAACTCTTTAACACGAGCAACAACATTAAAATGAGAAGCAGTTGTTGTCAACCTGTCAATCACTTTGATAACAGACATAATAACAGTCTTTAGTCGCATGTTTTAATACTGGTTGGTGGGACTTTTACATTTAGATCATTGACTGTGGCTTTAAAACGACCCTTTAATGAGAGACATTTAATTTAATTTAATTTAATTGTCTTTAAATTGTGTTTTATTAGTTTTGTATGAGGACGAATCTGATCAGAGAAAAGATAAGAGACTGTAACATTAATTTGATTTTAGTAACCTGATATAAATGAGCTTTTAAAAGATGTGTCCTTATTTATATTTTAACATATTATTTAAAAAAGGTGAAAATTTGACACGTTCAAGTTTTTTTAATCCTGAAAAAAACGAAAAAACAAGAATCTTAGGGAAAGCATTTTTATGGCGTTTAGAGACGCGGGAAAGTGACATTTGAATCAACATCACTTTTTGTTCGGGGAACTATTATTTAATTAAACACATATACAGTTAATTATGACGACAGGTACTGTAGGTGTTTATGTGACAGAATAAAGCGTCTGAGCCTCGAGCCTGTTCCTGGTGTTTGAGCTCCTCCTGTGGTTCACGCTCACATTTAATCTCTGGGGTTTTCCCGGGATAGTTTTCATTGGGGATGAGACTTAAGTTTTTTTACTTTTGAAAATAATCATTTAAATTAAAAATAAAAAAATCCTTTTGAAATCATTAAAAATATTCCAATAATATCCATGAAGTTCAGGTCATGTCGAGACGTGTCAAAGTAAAATATCAAAATATTCCAATGATATTCTTTATAATATTCAATTCTCTTAATATTGTTTATCAGATATATCATTTTCCAGTTATTTGTCATTTATTTTATTTACTTGTTTGTTTATTTATGCAGGAAAAACCGCACAAGTGTAACCAGTGCGGGAAAGCCTTCAACCGGAGCTCCACCCTCAACACGCACACGCGCATCCACGCGGGATACAAACCGTTCGTGTGCGAGTTTTGCGGGAAAGGATTTCATCAGAAAGGTGCGGACATGACGGAAACAAGTCAGCCATTTTTTTTCACTGTCAGACACAATCAATATAATATTTGCTTTTTCTTAATGATCTTCATATATATATATATAATATATATATATATAATATAATATATATATAATATATAATATATATATATATATAATATCGATAATGTCATGCATACAGAATTTAAAGTAAGAATGAAATATTAGCATTAAAATGTGGCCTAGGCTACTTAAAGTATGAAAAGTAATGGCCTCCTTCAAAATAATGTGTCTTATTTTTACAATATATTTCTGCATGTATGTGTTTGCAGAACAGCAGGTAAAGGTGGGGCTCATTTTAATGACTATAGTAATAGGTCATCATTTATTTGTTTATTATATTCTATATTAATGATATACAGTAACCAAAGCCGACAAAATAACTGTAGTGGAGTAAAAACGAACAATATTAATCTTTCAAATGTAGCAGAAAATGGAAAAACAGAAGTTCCTGGGAATTTGAAATGTACTTTCCATTCCACCACTGATACCTGCACAGCTCTGTACAAATGTTGTTGCACTAAAATTGTTCATCAAATTGATTCTTTTCTTAATAATTATGGTCTCGCAAAAGTATTAGAGGTATGAAAAATTACTATATTTTAAATTTATTAATGTATTTACACGTCTTATATTATTATATTATTGTGTTGTATTTGTGTCTTCACTAAAAACTGTTGTTTAATATCAAAATATAATTCAGATTACCTGAACAACATGCAAAGGATGGTGCAGCAGGTTTCTCAGTGTCGTCTCCGGTGACTCCAGCTGTTAGGACACTGTTTAACTGAATTTTAATCCTTTTGCATTTTTCAGTCTTTTCTCTTATTTTTGGATTATTTTATTGTGAAACAACAGATAGATTTCTCTTTTCACAGCTCTAAAAAATATCTAAACAAAACAATCTGTGTAGGAACCATCACTTTTTAAATTTTACATATCTACAACCTGACGCAGCTTTGGATCAACCGACTTAACCACCGACACTTATCATGAATCATTTTCTATAAAACCTCTAGAAAAACTGTGTCAAAGTGTTTGTCTTTTTCTTCCCTCCGCTGACTCGACGTCTTTGATTCTGCACAGGAAACTACAAGAACCACAGGCTGACGCACAGCGGCGAGAAGCAGTTCAAGTGTTCGATCTGCAGCAAGGCGTTCCACCAGGTGTACAACCTCACCTTCCACATGCACACGCACAACGACAAGAAGCCCTTCACCTGCCCCACCTGCGGCAAGGGCTTCTGCAGGAACTTTGACCTGAAGAAACACGTCAGGAAGCTGCACGACCCAGCCAGCCCACAGTCGCCCCCCCAGGCCTGAGAGACGCCGACCTCTCACCTGAACACTGACTCTGTGACCTTTCATCCCAACACACCAAAAAAAAAAAAAAGGAAAAAAGAAACCTCCCCCATCAGGTTGGGAACTAAACTTTCGTCCTCATGAGACGGATTCAGAAAGATTTTTCAAAAATCATCAACCTCATATTAAAACTTTATGTGCTCTGTTCCCTCGAATCACTAAATTAGTTCCCTGTAGTGACTCAATACGTGTCTTTTAATCAACAGCTGAAAACCACTGTGTCTCTTTTGGCCACTCACCCCCTCCTGTGCAGCCACAAAATGTCCTCAAATTACAAATAATTAACTCAAAAATACTAATTTGTTTCTACTTTTGTTCCCTCAAATGAGTCATTTCTGCCCTTGATTACTTGAATCAGTAAACTGTCCTCCCAGATGCCTTGATCTGACCCTTTGCGTCTCTCTTTTGCAGCCATGAAATTAAAAAAAAAAGAAACCTTGAAGCTGGTTTTTAAGGCTTATTGTGACAATTCTTCTAATTTAATTCAATTTGAGACAAAAATGTGCTCAATTTACAAATCGTTTGCTAAATGCTAATTTGTGGGATCAATTCTGGTGTTTTTGTTCCCTCAGATTATTTATTTGTATTCTTACATTACTTCAATAGTTCAATAAACAAAATATACTTAAATTTGACAGATACTAATTTAGTGGTTTTTGCTCCCTCAAATTAGTCAATTTCACTGAAATTAGTGTTTTGTACCTTTAAAGGAGCTATTTCAAATTTTTGCGATCACTACATAGCTAATGTTAGCATTAGCAGCTGTTTACTTACCAGTCTAGAAACAACTTTGTTCAGCAGCAGATGTCTCCGGAGGTGGAAAGGAACGCCAATATCATCTTTTGGTTCTATTTCTATTACTTCTTTCTTCTACTGGAGTTAGCATGCTAACCCGCTAGCTCCAGGCCGTCTCCCGTCTTGGCCTCAGTTCAGCTGCTAACCTTTTAGCTAGCGTATTATAAACGCAACTATGGCTGAAGATATTGGCAAGCAAACAGGTGTTAATGCTAACACTGGCTATGTGAGAATAGCAAAAACTTACATATAGCACCAGTAAATACAGTCATTTCCACCAATTAGTCATCCGCAACTTCAAATTGATTAATGAGGTTCCTTGAATCAACAACAGATACTCTAAAATCACTGAACCACGTTCTCTGATGACTTCATGTGGCCACTCGTTCCGTGGAAGAATCAGGGATGTAGCAGCCACTGAGGTCATGACCCTAAATGTTATTTCTGGGACTTTAGGGGGGTTTTAACGACCTGCTGAGAAAATGATCTCTTAGGTTAAACATCTTTAAGATTTGACTGTTTTAGGGGCAAAAATACTAAATTAAATTGAAACGTGAATTAAGACCTTTAGACCTGAAGCCTGATGTTTAGCCACATGGCTCAATCAAAGACTAAATCTAAAATATATTGAATCCAAATGACTTAAACAACCTTTTAGATTGAAGTAATTTGAGGATACAAGTTTTATAAAGTGCGGGAGCGTCTGTAAACAAACACATCGAGTGAACAAAATGGTATTTTAAGGAAATAATTTATCAATACTGCTGCATCTGATTTACGCTTACACCTCAATGGAGTTGGGGGATCTGCAGGAGACAGAGGGGCGCCTACTCTAAAAACACTTGAGCCTACATTTCCCATAATGCAATGGAATGACAGCATTTGATTAGAGCTCCCTGCCTGGTGAACACCCACATCTTTAAAAACTCACGTCACGCAGACTTTCTGCTGTAAGTTTGTGTCTCCGAGCCCAAACCGTGATGATCCTATTTTCTCCTCCAGAGTCACAGGAGACTGAAAACAACAGCTTTTACTAAACACGACTAAAAAAACTTATTCTCTGTGTAAAATCTGTGAAATCCCCATTTCTTAAGTGATTTCTTTCTGAAATGGATAATGATGTTTACACAGTGTGCAGCGTCGGCCTGTCCCACAGAAAAAGTTTCCACTCATGATCGGAGGAATGATAAATCGACTCATGTTGTCAGTATTTCTAAAATTTTACTCTAAAATGAAACATTTTTACATGAATCCTCTGGAATCTGACAGTATTTTATCACATTAGATTCATTTTTATTCCTATTTCCTGACGTTTTTAAAAAAAATTAAATTAGTGTTTTTAATGTCACTTATATGTGATTCAGTTCCCAGAGTCTGTCGTCTGTTAAATACAAATTCCTACAAATAACAAACACTTTATTTGTACAAATGTCCTTGATGCTCCGCCCCTAAATGTGACCCAGAAGAAACACACGAGAAAACCCCGTCCTCGACTCCTCCGGGCCTGTCGACCCCGCAGACACCTCCCCCCTTGAACTTGACCCTGCATAAGAAAAAAGCCATCAGGAGCAACTGACCCCTGACCTCTGACCCCTCATGCCCTGGACACTCGCACGAGAAAACCTCCTGACTGGCCGCAGCGTTTCTTGGCTCAGCTCGTGTTGGACTGAGGACACTCGACAGAGGACGAGCTGAACTTTGACTCTCCTGTCCTCTGATTCTTATTTGATTATTATATCATTATGGTGGCTAATTATTATATCATTAGTCATCAGTGATCGCTAGTTTTAATTATCTTTCAGTTTCATCTCAGGATGTGAGATTGATGAACTCTGACACCAGAGATGTGGCAGAGGTGAAGAGACGCAGATTTTATTGTGAAAATCAGGATTTACAGCAACATTTTAAAGGACACGTCTGATGAATTTCTATATTTTTCTGACAAAGTGACACACACACTGTCCTACTGCCAGACACACACCAGAGGCATAAATGTGGATAAATCCGCCACTGAAAATAGTCCCAAACGATACAGAGACAAACAAACACATTGTTGTTTTTGGTCTTTTTAATGTGATTTATTGACAAAAAGAAAAAGACAGATTAACACCAGCTTGTACTTTATCATAAACATGTTAAACATTCACAGTAATTCACGGCCGCAGGTAAAATCAACCTGGTATTTTTCCAGAAGTTTAAATATGAAAGACCTTGACAACAAGGTCAAGATTTACCAGCTTTTTTTTTTTCCAGAGCTTTCAATCCAATCTCACAGTTTTCATCAACAAATGGCATCTACTCAGTTTTCATCACGTGACCTAAATATGGAGCTTCAGTCACATGATCACAGTGTTTTATATTCAAGTACAAAGTTAAGGTACTTGTACTTAATACTTCTAGAGAAATATTGTACTTTTTACTCCACTATTTATCTGATCTGACAAATTAAGATTTTACAAACCTTATAAAATATGATCTAAACAGAAATATAATAACATTACAGTAATATCATGTATAACAGCCTAATTTTTCTCCTTTTACATAATCAACAGACCTGAATGCTTCTTCCACCACCGAGTGATTTATTACGTCAGTCTTTCTTTTGTCGTTTTCATCCATAATTTCTGTCCCTAATAACGACAACAGTGGGAACTCGTTAGCATCATTAAAAACAAGTCTGACGAGTCCAGAAACACAATCTCCAAATGTATTAAAATGATCTTCTTACTTCAGCTTTGACCTGCTGCCATTACTGTGTTTGTGGTCACACAGCTCTTCTGTGTCATGAGGCCTCATCTCAGTTTGACCTCCACAAACAGAGGTTCAGATAATCTGGATGAACTGTTGGTTTGTTTCTTGACGGGTCAGATTTCTCTTTAAGTGGTATCACGGTGTTTCCTCCCCAGACCTCACCTGATTAACTCGGTGAGTACAGTGTCGCTATAACTCATGGAAACGATGAACAAAACTTCAGAAATAAAACTCAAGTTGTGATAGTAACAGAATATACATTTAACCATTAGTACTATATATTTAAAAACGATTGTAATACAGTAAATCAAGGCTTGATCACCAACTGGGCAAAGCAGGCAACTGCCCCTGGCCCCAAACCACCGGGTTTACTCGACATCATTTGGACATTTATTAATGATTAATCGCAAATTTTTCATAAATCTGCAACACTGACGTTCAATATAAACCTTAGAAAAGGTCATAAGGGATCTATGGGGACCAATGTTTTCTTTAATAATCAGTTGTTGAGTCATAAAATGTCAGAAAATTATCTAAATTGTTGCCAATTGATGAAGTTAATAATGTCAGCTCTAGAGGACTGGTTGGTTTTAGGGTAATAATGAAACCATTCCAGTCATGATGTAGATGCCACTTGGATGTGAACACCTTCAAATTAGTTTAAAGTGACAGATTTATCTCCGGTTTTATATAAAATCCAAACATTGTCTTGAACACTTGAGGACTGCACTGCACTCACAGCTTCACCTCTGCATCTCTGGTCCTGACTGATGGAGGAAGTCGAGTCTCCTCAGTCAGTCTCTTGTATTTTTTATTTCAGTCTCAGGATTATTGTAAAAAGAAGTGTTTTATGATATTTATTTTAAATTGTTCCACTGTTATAACTTAAAGAAAAGAGCTGAACTGAAGACTATGGTATATGAAAACAAAAGTTTCTTGTCACGGTGAAAAGTTAGTTTTCTTTGGTCCTCCTGCTGCAGACGCTTAACAAGGAAACATAATAAATAAAATCAACTGTGTGTCATCAAGTCTTCAACACATTTTTATAAAGTATTACACCAATAAATATTAAACAAGACTATAACTTCATATTAGCCAAACAAAAGTAAAAAAAAAAATCTAAATAAACACGTTTTATTCAGATGCTGGGGATCTACATCGAAATAGTTTGATTTCAACCTAAAAGCTTTATCAACTAAGAAAATATAAAAACTATTATTTTCCAATTATTCATAAAATAACCAGTTTGTTTGTTTGATGTTTGAGCACAAAATTAAAACTTTTATGAAAAGGATGTGCCTACTAAGTCACTTAGAAAGTCAAATTTTATTCTCATATGTGGTAAAATTTTGTCAACATTTTTACTTCCCGTCTTATTTTTGACTTAAACATGATTTTTCTTTTACATTTTTTATTTTTTATCATCAACTGTTCATCTGTTTTTGGCATAAATGCGCTTCTGTACAACACAGCTCTTTCAAATTAAAGCCAAAATAAATGAATAAACAAACAAATAAATTAATAAATAGTGACATACAGGTAGCTTACTATTGGTTTTGACAACTGTTCTGTTTACACTGCAAGAAAAAAGCAGATTTTTTTTTTTCAAAGCCGGTTTTTTGGTTTGTTTGTTTTTTTCCTTTAATAAAAAACTTTAATAATGAAAAAAAGTTGTGGAAATTACAATAGAGTCTTACGAAAAGAAGCCAAAATATAATGGACAAGGATAAAGATAGTAAAGATTGAAAATAAAATAAAATAAGGTAAAAAAAAAAAAATAGTTTTCAAAAATGTCGTGATAATTATTAATTTACTCTTTATTATTTTCACAGAGTTGATAAAACATGTAAGATTATGAAGGAAAACAAAGGTGGAGTAGGCTAAACCAGTGCCTCCACTTTTTTCCCGGCTCCTTTCGGTCATCACGGTGCGACGGGCGGAGCAGGAGGCCGTTCCCCGGCTCCGGAAGCTGAGTGGCGGACAGACTGAGCTGCCTCAAACCCCTTGCAGAGGCAGCTCGTGGTGGTAGAGCTCGCGGACAGGTCCTCCTTGAAGGGTTGCAGCGGATGGGCGCTCGTTTTTAATCCTTGAGCGGCTCTTACGGGCGGTCACATTCAAGTAACTCCACCCACCCTGACAGTAACTCCTCAACAGGTCAGTACGCTCCTCTTACTTTCTTTGGAGTAAAAACAAACACCGACACGAGTGTTTGTTTGTTTTTATCTTTAACATCTCTTTTTTATCTTTAACCTGCTCCTTGTTACTGTGTTGAAGCCGCCCACTCGGGCTGCGCTGCGAACAAAACAAGCGGGAAATTCCATCATTCCATCAATTTCCCTGGAAAAACGCTCAGGCACCGCTCATCAGCGTAAAACCGGAAAAGCGGTAGTTCCCTTCAAAATAAAACGCAGAATGCTAAATTTAAGAACAGCAAATTGTACTTTGGACACTGTTGTTTGCAAAGGTTTATGCACCCCTGGGCAAATTATATAGTTTATTAATTATCGAAGTGTAAAGAAGTAAATCCAACCCCTGCAGCAAACAGACATTGAAATGAGCCTTTCTTCAAATGTTAATGCACTGTTACTTTTTATGTTATGAACTTGAAAATTAAAAACAAAAACAAAAACTAACTAGTAACTGTAGCATGTGTGAGAGTTTGGGCACCCTGCTAAGTCAGCGCTTACACCCCCCCCCCTGCCAACTCAGCATGGGGGTAGACACATTCTGCTCCGGGGGTTGTGTGGCAACCAGTGGCACAGAGAAAACACAGATTGAGTTAAGAGTGGGTTGTACTAAATAACAGCAGATTCTGGATGCACATGTCCTGCAGTCAGTGAAAACTATCTGGTTTCAACAACAGCCGAATAATCTGAAGCAGATCTCATAGGCTATATTCTGTTGTATATGCAACAATTACTGTTTATTTTCTATTGTTTAAGTTCATCTAATAAAAAGCGACAGTACATTAACGTTTTAAGTAAGACTCATGTCATTGTTAATGTCTGATTACGTTTGCTTTTGGCACTTTCACTAAAGTAAAAGTGAGTACTTTTTCCACCACTGCACTCAACAATAGTACATTTTTGAAATTTTTAAAATTTTCTCACATATTATACACTAAACAGTCAGTCTATAATTAAAGAAAACAATTTTCAGTTGTATTAATACTGAATCACTGTTTTTCTATGATGGAATTTAATTAGCCTACTTGACACACAACAATTTGAACTGCTAGCTAAAATCATACATGGAGGATTAAGTTTTATTTTGAAGTTCTGACCGGAAGCGGATTAGTTTACTCCCGAGAAACAGAAGTCGCAGGTTGCAGCTCGGCTCACCTCTGAGTGACTCTCCGGTGTTGTCGGTGAACCGTCGCCACATTTCCTCGCCAGGAGCCGGCGTGGTGAAGCAAGATACCGGTTAAAGAAAAGGTGGGTTCGATCCGACCGCTGCGTCACGCGCTGCCTATCAACTGATCAGCGAAAACGATAACTCCACTTAAGGAGCGTGAGTTTCGAAGTGGGTTCAAGTGTTGACCGGACCCCGGAACCGAAACATGTGGTTACAGTCTAAAGCCACACAGAGACCGCGAGCTGAAGTCAACACGGAACTCCATTAACATTTTCACTTATTTTACTTTCGTACTCGCGGGGATCAATACTGACGTTATAACCACTGATGCCCTAGTTTGCAGTGGCTTTTTGTGCTCATCGGCTTTCTTATTATTGTCATATATCAATATACACGCAGTATAGATAAATCTGAGGGGTCAAGCCTTAAAGGAATAGTTTGACAATTTGAGATATATGATTTTTTTATTTTTTTTTTGCCGTTTTGTACTTGTACTGGTTTTATTACAAATATAAAGCATGCAGTCTGGAACCAGGGGAAACATGTGACCAACAGACAAATCGACCATCACCTCTAAAAGTCACTGATTAACACCAAAGATGTCTTATGGTTAATCTGTACAAAAACTGAAATGTTAAAACAAGAGTTGACAGTTTTAAGGGATTATCTATCCGTCTGTTGTTTGAAAAATGTGGTATTAACTTGTTTGCAGTGTTTGGTTTTTTTCCGTTGCATTAGTGTGTCGTAATTTTCCTGCTCTGTCAAAACCACCTGTTCGTCAGCAGCGCTCTCCCAGCAGCAAACTGAACTTGACCTCTGACCCTTTCGATTTCCCCTGACTGGCAAATATAGAGCTGCAGCGATTAATCAATGAGCCGATCGACAGAAAGTTCATCAACAATTATCGGGATAATCATTCATCATAAGACGTTTTTCCACTATTGTCAGGCCAAATGATTAATCCACTGATTGAATAATCGGCAGATGAATTGATAATGAAAATGATCAATAGTTGCAGCCCTGGTATTCTCATGCTGTTTTATCCGAGGGTCAAAGGTGCAAAAAAGAAAGAAACTCACTAACTTTTCCGTTTAATTAAAACTAGTTCTGTCAGTCTGTGTGAGTGTTTGTAGTCTCCACTCAGCGTCTGTGGCTCCTTGTCCCGAGCAGGGGGGTGAAGTCATGTTCAGACTCCTCAGTCACCATGGTAACAGGACGCGGAGCTGCCTCGCAGGCCAGCGGCGCTATGAGCACCACAGGGCCGTCATGGCCATCCGCCGCGAGGACATCAACCCCTGGGAGAGGAGGGCGCCGCTCGCCCCGCGCCACGTCAAGGAGCTCACCAACGCCGGCGTCAAAGTCCTGGTGCAGCCGTCCAACCGCAGAGCGATCCACGAGAAGGTGAGACGGTAAAAAGAGACAAATGTCTTTAAATTGTAAACCTCCACAGTGAAAGAGGTGCAGAATGGTTTGCACGTCATTGTAGTAGTTTTGCATGTTTCTGTAGTTATGTGTATGGATCTGGTTCTGTGACGTTTTGCAGGTGAAGGTCTGGGACCTGGAGCCTCACTCAGTAACTCGGTACCAGTCTAGGTTAGGTTAAAGTGTGTTAAGGTGAGACAGCGCTCAGGTGTTACAGCAGCAGCAGAAGAAGAAGAAACAGGCCACGTACAGTCGGTACAGAGACACTCAGAAAACATCCCATAAATCAAAATAAAATCTCTATTCAGATACAAATAAACAGCTATAAATACAGAAGTGTGATTAATGTTCAGTGATGAAGACTGTCTCCCAACATGTTGCATGGTTTTATTACTGAGAAAGAAAAATAAAATGCTCCGTCCTGATTATCAATCCTTATTATAAAACCAGCAACAAGCAAAACAGTATCTGCAGCTGCTGAAAGAGACTGAGAGCAGCACCACCCGAGCTGTCTCCTGAAACTTAACTTGGGACTGATAAACGGTTTCCAGTAGCTTGTTTCACACACTGAACGATCCAGGTGTGTGTGTTATGTCACGCTGTGCTGTGCTGTGCCATGTTTCTGCCGCCGGCCTGAGTCGGCGCTTTGTTATGGTTTCAGTACTACATGAAGGCCGGGGCCGTCATCCAGGAGGACATTTCGGAGGCGTCGCTGATAATCGGAGTGAAGAGGCTGCCGGAGGAGAAGGTCATTCCCAGGAAGACGTACGCTTTCTTCTCCCACACTATCAAGGCTCAGGAGGCCAACATGGGGCTGCTGGAGGACCTGCTGAAGAAGGTGAGAACACTTAGAGGAGCCCTGAGACACCAGCACAGAGCAGATCCTCCTCACTAATGTACAGTGAACTGTTTTTCCACTTAGTGCAGAAGAACTTGACTTCTGTGGCTCACACTCACACACACACACACACACACACACACACACACACACGCAAACACACACGCAGGGGATGTTATTATATCTGGCACTTAAACTCAAGGATGAACTGATTAGACTTTCTTGGCCAGAGGTCAAAGGTCACGGTGACCACACAAATCCCATTTTTTGACCATGAATCAAGAATTCACACGCTAATTAACTGCAGCTGGTGGAGGCCTGAACCTGTGCTGCACACCACAGCATTTACACCTTTAAAGTTCATAAAACCGCACAGTGATGTAGTGAAAGATATTTTTTTGTATCACTTATCTTTATTGATTTTGACTGGTTTAGATATATATCCCTCCGTCCATCCCAAACCTCTCACCCAGGAACTGATATATAATTTACTTAAACATATAAACATATTCCTGTATATCAAAAGAAGGGGGGGGGGGGTACTGACTCCAAAAATGTAAGAAATTAATCCATTGTTTTATGAAAATCACTTTTTAGTTTGCTGGTTAATGTAAATCCTCTCAGTCAAAGGTTCAAAGAAGGACCACAAACACTTTTCATTTTCTAGCAGTGAGACGTTTAGTGAAAGATATTTCATTAATTAGAAACTCTTGTCGCCTTTGTGTCTCTGTGCATTTGATTTTCCTGCAGATTCAAACTCCCCAAAAAAACTACAACGATGTTCATTTTGTCTTTTCAGGAAGTTCGTCTGATCGACTACGAGAAGATGGTCGACGCTAACGGCTACCGCATCGTAGCGTTCGGTCAGTGGGCCGGCGTCGCAGGTAGGACGGAAACTCGGACACTCGTACAGACATGTGAACTGTTTGTTTAACGTGTGAACCGACATGAACCTTCATCATTTCATCAGCCGGACCTGAAGCTGTTGAGTCAGACTTGTGTCAACACGAAAACAAACCAGTCGGTCTTTCCTCAGAGGAAAAACTCCACGCAAACAGAAAGTTCCCAAAAACATTTTATCTGTGTTGCTTCAATCTTCTCTGTGCAAAGTTAAAGAGCCACAACTCCTGTGATCGTGTTGCTGCAGAACACAGTAGATGCATTTGAATACAATAGAAAAACTGTGGAAAGTGGACACACACACACACTCACTCACTCACTCACTCACTCACACACACACACACACACACACACACACACACACACACACACACACACACACACACACACTCACTCACTCACACACACACACACACTCACTCACTCACTCACTCACTCACTCACTCACTCACTCACTCACTCACTCACTCACTCACTCACTCACTCACTCACTCACTCACTCACTCACTCACTCACTCACTCACTCACTCACACACACACACACACACACACACTCACACACACACACAGAGGGGATCTGTCTGACTTCATTTTGATGAAGAAATGAAAAGTCATGTGACTGCAGCTGCTCAGTGAGACACTGCAGATTTATCTACAACACAATAGAACTGGTTGTCCTGACATTGTTTATTAGTCAATATTTTCTTATTAATGATTCATATTTTTTCTGACGTTTATTAAGATTTTTTTTCAGAAATTCAATAAAAATTTTTCTGACATTAAAAAAATAATTTTGGGGGGATTTACTTAATTAATTTTGAGATTTTATTAATATTTTTTCGGAGATTTTACTACATTTTTTGGAAATTGTATGAATATTTATATTTTTCCAACATTTTGTGAATATTTGTCAGAGTTTTCAGATATGTACCAACTTATTTTTTGCCTATTACTGGCAAATATTTCAAGTTGTGTTTAATCAGAATGAATCTTCCTTTTTATTTTTTATTCGTTTGAAGGAATGATCAACATCCTGCACGGACTGGGGCTGCGCTTCCTGGCTCTCGGCCACCACACTCCCTTCATGGTGAGAGACTCATTCTTCATTCATTTGATCCGAATACACAAAAACAACTTTGTCCTTAACGTCTTTTATTTTGGCCTTAAATCTGACCTTAAGCTTCCTGCTTCCTCGTGTGATTCCCGTCTCTTTCTGTCTCCCAGCACATCGGCATGGCTCACAACTACAGGAACGTCAGCCAGGCCATCCAGGCAGTGAGGGATTGTGGGTACGAGATTTCCATGGGCCTCATGCCCAAATCCATCGGCCCCGTCACGTTCTGTTTCACCGGAACCGGCAACGTCTCCAAGGTAATTCATTAAATTAAATTAAATTAAACCGAAAAAACAAACGCACACAACCCAGCGGCTCCAGAGTCGGGAGTCAGGAGAATCTGTTTCTTCCCTGCAGGGAGCCCAGGACATCATCAACGAGCTTCCTGTTGAATACGTTGAACCTCACGAGCTGAAGGAAGTCTCTGAGACTGGAGGTCTGTCTGTCTGTCTGTCTGTCTGTCTGTCTGTCTGTCTGTAAAGAGACAAGTGACTCTGACGTTTATCACGTTTCAAAGCAGGAAACTTCATAGTAAAGAGCAAAAAGATGGTTGGGAAGTAAAGAAAAAGAAAAAGTTGTTTATGCTGTTTATTAATGTGCCAACATTGATCAGACAGCACTCGGACAGGGAGGACAGTGTGCACATCTACTGTGTCCTCGATTTAATTTAATCTGTCAAAGTTTGTGCAGCTCTTTATATTTCCTCCTGACTATTAAAGTGTAATACTGTCACTGTACAGTGTTAATTTATCACATAATGTATCTGGGTCTATCTTTAGTCGTTGTCATTGTGTGTGATTTCGACCTTAAGTGGATCCTTTATTTACCTTGTTGTTTTTGTAATTTATGTGAACAGCTACGTCCATGCATCCATCATCATCCTCCTCCGTCTGTTGTTGTTGTTGTTGTTGTTTATCGTTTTCCCGTCAGACATGACCAAAGTTTACGCCACCGTTCTGAGCCGACACCATCACCTGATGAGGAAGAGCGACGGCATCTACGACCCCATGGAGTACGAGATCCACCCGGAGCTGTACACCTCCCACTTCAGGACCAGCGTGAGTCTGCTGGCCTCTGTCACACAACCCCCCCCACTACACCCACCCCCACACTAACCCCTGTTACAACACCCCCTCGTCCTCGCTCCCACCTGCCGCTGTCAGTCCGTCAGGGGCCTTGTCCTCTGGTGTCAGTCAGCGGGATCGAACACGTGCTGGTTGGTGAGGTTGTGTTGATGCCACAGATTCCTGTTTTACTGCGTGCGTCGACTTTCATCACAGTCCGGCTTAAAGCACTAATCTGCCTCATCAATAACAGTTCACACAACAAGACAGATTATTGTTTTCATGAATCATTTGTTCTTTAAAATGTTCGGAGTCTAAATGTAAAATTCATTTTTATTTACAGGGACGTAAGTTGTTCATCTCTGATCCTCGCTCTCACGTCTCGCTCTCTGAGGACGTGGTCAACGTAGAAATGTCGTGTCATCTCTTTTTGACCCGCAGGTGGCGCCGTACACAACCTGCCTGATCAACGGCATCTACTGGGATCCCCACACCCCTCGACTCCTCCGGCGAATGGACGCCCAGAGGCTGATGAGACCTCCCAAAACCCTGTCTGTAGCCATCGGGGGGTCGCCGCAGCTGCCGCACAAGTAAGAGCGCGAGCTGCTCACCACACTCTCCCAGTGTCGGTGTGGTGTTCCTAATAAAGTGCTCAGTGAGCGGTCCGTCGTGTTTTCCAGTGTGTAATGAGCGCTGGAGGTGACGGAGCGATGTGCCTCACACACTGACGGTGACTGGGGTAAAAGTGCAGCCAAGGTCGCTGCCGTATCTCCACAGAGGTCAAAGGTCACATTGTTATCTTCAGTTGTGTGATCAGAGGGACAGTTTAGCCTGTCGCTCTGACCTCACCAACACCTCTCTCTCTCTCTCTCTCTCTCTCTCTCTCTCTCTCTCTCTCTCTCTCTCTCTCTCTCTCTCTCTCTCTCTCTCTCTCTCTCTCTCTCTCTCTCTCTCTGCAGGCTGCTCGCCATCTGCGACATATCAGCTGACACCGGCGGCTCTATAGAGTTCATGAACGAGTGCACCACCATCGATAAGCCTTTCTGTATGTACGACGCCGACCAGCACATTGACCACGACATGTGAGTCCCACACGCTCATGACCCGCGTCTGTTCACCCGCGCCACGTCTCTCTGGCTCTGTGTTCATTAGTTCAGATAACGACTGAGATTGATCTCATTTATTTTTATTTGTTGTTTCTGTTCCTGGCAGCGTGGAGGGAATCGGGATCCTCATGTGCTCCATCGACAATCTTCCCGCTCAGCTTCCCATCGAAGCCACGGAGTACTTCGGAGACCGACTCTTCCCCTACATCTGGGAGATGGTAAGACATGAGGGCGGCAGGTGAGTTGAGAACAGCCGGTGGTGTCGTCGGGTTTCTCTCTCGCTCTCAGCTGCTTTCGGTTTCCCTGCCTGACGTCGGGGGGAGTTTGCTGTTGGGGGGAGCGCTGCACCAGGTTTCACACGGTGAACTCCGACACACAGGGACAGGTGCTTTTATCCAGTTTCTTGTTATGTAAGTTCTGTGTTCTGTCATCATCAGCTGCCGTCAGACGCCACCAGACCCCTGGAGGAAGAGGACTTCAGCCCGCAAGTCAGAGACGTAAGTTACATCATATTGGTTTGCTACAAAAACATGTTGCTGCTGGTCTGAGATCTGCTCTCTCAACATCACAACTTTGTTTTCTAATTTAGCCAAGAATTTTTTTTTTTTTTTTTGAGAAGTCATGTTTTGTCAGTTTGGCACGAAAGCTCTAAATACTACAATACCCATGAGCCTTGGCTGCTGTTTCTGTGTAGAAGAAGCTGGGAGAGAATCAGAGCTGAAGCGAATTCAATCACATCTGAGTGTATTGTGCAACATGTCAAGGGAAACTTTGGTCTGCTGGTTAATGTATATGACTCTTTAAGATGTGTGAGCTGCAGCTCATCAGAGTGGACAGTCCCACTTATATGCATCAAAACATCTGAAGCACAAAATGTTGTGAATGTTGTCAATCTCAGTAAATAATCGACATTTAAGATCTTCTGTTGCTCCGCTCGTTTTCAGGTTGACGCTACAGGTTGTCAACATTGATTAAAATAGCTTCATTAATGTGAGTGCTGACTCATTTAGTGTCTACCACTGAAAACTGAATCTTTCAGTTTTTTTTTTTTTTATTAACTTTAGTTACTTAAATGATGAAATCTAAACTTAACGAGATCCAATGAGGGATTCAAAAGGATTCAGATTAGGTATGTAGATTTGATAAAAGGCTATTGAAGACCTAATTAAGAATAAAACGGCAAACATTTGACATTCATTCAGTGTTTGATTCTTTCAGCATTATTATTTATTATTATTTACAATCTTTATTAATTTGACAATATTAATTGTACGCCTTTGCAAACAATTTAAAATTTAAAAAAAAAAGTTTGTTTGTTATCACCTTTGTTTCTAAAGGCTGTCATCACTTCAAACGGAGTTCTCACCCCAAAGTTTGAATACATCGAAAAACTTCGAGAAAGAAGGTAAGACTTATTTCAGAGTCCTGTGTGTGTTATACGGCACGTCATCTGTTGTGTTCTGTGTTTGGGACTTTGTTGAAAGCATTGCTTTTTATGTTATATTATACATGTAAAAAAAAAAAAAAAAAAAATTATTACATTGGCACACACCTGTTCCATCTGCGAGTTAATGCAACCAGTCAATGGATGACATGTCTAAAGATTACGAGACAGGTAACATTTAAACTCTCATTGTTTCTCATGTGCTAATATAGCTAACCTTTGTTAGCTTTCGAAACTGTAGTGTTTGTGTGATTTACAGTTGATAGCAGCTTATTAAAGGAGCTATTTGTAAGTTTGCTATTACCCCCATAGCCAACGTTAGCATTAGCAGCTGTTTACTTACCAGTCTAGAAGAAACTAATTTTCTTCTACTGAATTAGCATGCTAACCACCTTGCTCCAGCCTGTCCCATCATGTAATGCTATTGTGCGATAGTGAGTCTCCAGAAGTGGAAAACAACCCTCGTTTAGCTTCTCTTCCTATAACTTCTCCTACTGAAGTTAGCATGCTAACTAGCTAGCTCCAGTCTGTTGTGCAATGCTATTTTGCGATAGTGAGTCTCCAGAAGTGGAAAACAACCCTCTTGTTAGTTTCTGTTTATATCACTTCTTTTCCTCTACTGAAGTTAGCATGCTAGCTAACTAGCTCCAGCCCATCCCATCATGTAATGCTATTGTGCGATAGTGAGTCTCCAGAGTTGGAAAACAACCCTTGTTTAGCTTTCTATAACTTCTCCTACTGAAGTTAGCATGCTAATTAGCTAGCCTGTCATGTTACTTTGCGATACCGAGTCACTGTAGCGTCCAGTCTGCCCTGAAGAAGTAGCGCTTCTCAGAGGGCGCATTATAACCTCTTGAATTGTAAATGCAGCAATGTCTGAAGCTCTTGACTGGTAAGTAAACAGCTGCTAATGCTACCGTTAGCTATGTAGCAATAGCAAAACTTAGAAATAGCTTACTAAAGGTTTAGTAATATTTGTGCCTTATAGTCTCATGTTCTTGCTGTTTTCCCTCCCTAACTGTTTAAACCTAGCAGTTTTGTGATGTTTTAGTGTCCTCCAGCGAGCAGAACTGAAAGCTGGACTCGTAGCGACTAACCATCACCTTGTGGTTGTTCCTGCACAGTGCTGCCCTCTGGTGTCTGCTGTGCCAACCTGCCTCTGCATTAACCCCTTGCATGGCTAGCGTGCTAGTAAGCTGCTGCTGCTAGCCAACCTCAGACGCTGGAGTTTGCCTTTAGGTATTGAGGAGTAGAAACATTTTTTCTTCTCAATTTACACAAAAAAAAAAAACCGCCATCACCCCGTCTGTCGCCATCAGTCTGTCTTGTTTCATTTCATTCTGGCATGTAAATTTTAAGTTTGGACAGTTTGTGAAATCTCGGTAGCTTTTCTTCACACGAGTCAGATGAGAGGATGAATGAGGCTTAGGTCCAAGATGTGATTAGCTTAGCTTAGCTTAGCTTAGCACAAAGACTGGAAATGGGGGGGGGCTGCTAGCCTCTCTAAAAAGGCCATATACACTGTGCATGACATTCATGTAACATGATAAAGAAAGCTAGTTTTTGGCAAATCTCCCAAGTGTTTGTGACTATAGATCTTTAAAGTTGTTCCTCTAGCTAATGTGTAATCTACATGATGTTAGCACTCAAGCTAATGTTAGCTAACTTGACGTAGCTGTTTTTGGTTTGGGTTTTCACGCCCTGGACCTCCCTCTGTCCTGGACTCAAAGAGATGAATCCAATCTTCTCCTCTGACTCCTCTAAAATAAAAATCATTCGTCTGCATGTTTATCATTTATCAAAAGTCCTCCGTCGTTCTGTTCATTAAGTTTTATCTTTTAAACCTGCTTTGATTCATTTCTAAATTCTGTTGATTGATTACACATTTCTTTTACAGTGCTCTGAGCTTATCTGCAGCGTCAGACATTTTAATGAGCTTCTCAAATATATTCAGCTGCTGTAACAGTAATAATGTTTGTTTCTGTAGATTATCAACACCGGGGCTTTGCTCCTCAGCAGCTCTTTAAACAGCCAAGTGGAGCCTCGTATCATATTTAGGCCACACTTAGGCTTGATGAGTTTTCTTCCTAATTGATCCCAAGTATCATTTTTCCAGACAAGCCATGCCACCAAATCTTAATCCTTTTGACTGAGCCGGGCTCCTTAAGATATGTAAACTCAGGGAGAAATCCTCCCGAGGGAACGTCTCTCTTTTCTTTTCTTTTTTTTTAATTAAGAAGACGAGGCGCGGCGGCGGGGCGGACCGCCGGTCAGTCCTGCTGTGACTCGTGCATGTGTGCGGTGTTGCATCCAATTAGGCCAAAGCTAACGAGTCCAGGGGTCTGACTCCTGGGGGATTTGAGGCGGGTGGTGGTGGGATATTAATGCCACAGGACACTTGGAGTGATGCCTCTATTATAGTGTTATTGTTGTTATGGTGTTAAGATAATCCAGCATGCAAAATCACACTTTTTAACTGAATCAGTTTGTTTAGAGAAAACCTCAGTTTAATTAAGAGGCTCTGAAAGCTGCTGTGGTGCAGACACGCAGTTCTCATACTGTGGGTTACATATGTGACCAGGGCTTTGGACCGAACATCAGCACTCTCTGAACACTGGATATAAACCATGTCTTTAACAGCGTACTGTTAAAGAAAGTGAGACTGTAAACTGAAAGTGAATTCACATTTTAAACATTCTTTCTTTACTTCAAAAAAACTTTCCATTTGTTTAATAAGCTGTTAGAAAAATAAAGTTGTTACAAATGTTGGCCATGGCCCTGATTACCTAAAAAATGTAGATGTAGAAAAAACTATTTGTTGAATTAAGGTACTGATAGAATTAATGCTACTGGTATTTATTATTTTAGTATTACTTTAAGGTTACCAGGATTTTTAATTATTAAAATGTATGAATGTGTATAAATTAATTGTACTACTGCTCTATATTTATTGTAAACTTTAACATTAATTATTACAAACTGTTGAATATTTAACAAGATAGTAGCATTCGATATTAATTATATTTCACATGAAAAACTGTTGCACATGGAAAAATTCAAATCCAGTAAAATGTGATTTTCAGCTGTTTCACTCATGTGAAAATGTGAAACCAGCTGTTTGACATTTAATATAAAATTAGAAACATCGTCTTAAAAGATACAGTAACGCACAGGCATGTGTGGTTTTCAGACATTAATTTTACACATGCGTTTATTTTGTAAATGCAATAGCAAAAAGATTCTGGAAATCTGCAAAAATCCACAGATTTGTATTTTTTAATTTTTTTAATTTAATTGGTTAATTGATTAATTTTTTTTTTTTTAATGTTTTTTATTTTTTTATTTGAGCATGACATCCTCCATGTAAATAACCTGTCTGTTTTCCATCCTGTACATAATTCTTGTACAATCTCCTCTATATTCAAGAGATATTTTAACGGATACAAACTTTTTCTCTTGTTCAGTAACATTTTGAATAGTGTCACAGAACAGAGACATAGTGTCAGTTATAAAGCAGATTGTACCGCAACACCTACAGATGTTTAATCTTAAGTACGTTACACCGTCCATTTAAATGCATCTGTTTCATGAACGTCCCGACGACTTCCTCTGTGTTGCTTCCATCTGTGGCTCAGGATTCAACATCCCGGCCTCCAGACCCGTGGATGGAAACGCACTGAGCCTCACTGATGTTCGTGTTTCTAAACTCAGTGTGTCTGATGTTGTTCAGGGAGAAGGCTGAGATCATGAAGAAGAGCGGGATGAAGCGAGTCCTGCTGCTGGGCTCGGGATACGTCTCCGGACCCGTTGTGGAGTATCTGACCCGCGATGAGAGGACCCAGGTCACTGTGGGTGAGTTCGACTTACGAACTCATGAGTGACATTTGAATGTTTTAAGGTTTTAGTTCGACCACCATTTAGACCCAGGACGCCAGTTTGCTTCCAGTGACATTATTTTCCTGTTGTGTTTGTGTCTGTGTTCAGCGTCGGTGCTGCTGAGGCAGGCGGAGGAGCTGGCGGCCAAATATCCCAACACCATCCCCGTCACGCTGGACGCCAGCAGCCAGGAAGGACACCTCGACTCCCTGATCAAAGACCATGACTTGGTCATCAGGTACAGCTGCAAGTCACACTGTGTTACAGAAAAAAGTCTAATTTTAATGAAAAATTCTGTTCATTTTTCAGGCAGTGTTTTTCTTTTTACTTTTTTGGCCCCGCCCCCAAAAGTAGGCGGAGCCCGAAGAAAGGCGTGTTTACTTTATCGGGCTTCTAATCAACTTCTAGTTTTTAAGCTTCATTCGCTACATTTTGTGACTGTTTGGGTCAGCAAAAAAAAACAAGGACCGGTGGTCTGCTGAACCTTAACAACCAATAAAAGCAAGAGTTTACATAAATAAGGTTTTATTTTACAGGTTCCATATTTTCCAGCTAATGTCCTGGAAGTTTCCCTCATAATTTTATGAAAATGAGCTGCTATGTAACTGTAAATTACTCTATGTCCAAAAATAGCCACATACACATTTTTGGTAAAACTGTTTTTCACATACCTACAATATAATTTATATTCCAACATAATAATTTTTTTTTTTAACTCCCTTCATTGAAATAATCCGGTAATTTACAGCTGGATACCAGTTAATATGTAGGAAGTTATGAGGAAAGATTCCAGGGAATTGGCTAGAAAGTGCAGGAGCTGTAAAATTAAGTGTTACCAGAAGTTGTTAAGCAAATTTTAGCTTGATCAACCCAGGAAGTGCTTTTTTATTTCTTCATGGCAGTTAATTAATGCTGTTATTTTATTATCAGCCCCTGAGAAGCTGTTATGTTTCATTGGAGGGATGATGCATTGTGGACATGTCAGACTCAGTTTGTCAGGCTCAGCTTTGATCAGTCCTCTCGATGTGCACTCATCGGCCGTCCGTCCTGACCCAATCGTCTCCCTCTGCTCCTCAGCATGCTGCCGTACTCCTTCCACCCGCTCATCGCCAAACACTGCATCAAGAGGAAGGTGAACATGGTGACAGCCAGCTACCTGAGTCCGGCCATGAAGGAGCTGCAGAGCAGGTGACGACGGGAAAACAGGAGTTCCTAAGATTTCATCGCCATTTACTACAAAATGAATTATTATTATTATCATAATTCAACAGAGTAATAACAACAGGGAACAGTTATAACATGTATTCAGTTGTAATTTAGTGTGTGTGTGTGTGTGTGTGTGTGTGTGTGTGTGTGTGTCTCAGTGCGGAGGAGGCGGGCATCACCATAGTGAATGAGATGGGCCTGGACCCGGGTATCGACCACATGCTGGCGATGGAGTGTATCGACCAGGCTAAAGCCGACGGCTGCACTGTGAGTCAACACACACACTCTGACCGTGTGTGTGTGCGTGTGTGTGTGTGTGATAATGATTGTTTGAACACATGTAGGCAGAGTCGTATTGAACCGTGAAACAGACTGAACATGAGTCCAGGTGACGTGGTGTTTGTTAGAAAACAGCCTGAGAATATTTCAACCTGTTTCTCTAAAGCAACAAGGACTTGATTTAGTTCTGGTTCTGACGGACCAGGGTCAAGCACAAGTCGATGGTTTTGATTATTGATTAGTGTTATAAATGAAGCCTGAGAGGATTCAGCTGAAATCTGTCCTGAAACAGTTTGTTTGTCTTTAACTTCCTGTACATCGGCATTTATTCACCAAGTCTGTTTCCATTGCAGTTTAATTTTTAATTCACACCTCAGCCAAGCATAAAATCTTTTCTATAGTATTTCAACATTTTTAACACTCGTGTTTTCATATCTGTTTTTACTCAGGTGTTTGATTTATTTCTTTTCACTTCAAAAATCAACAAAATATGGAGTTTGTCTTTATAACTGAAAATAGTTTTTCTTGGCAGAGAACATTTTTTTACACTTTAAAATGTCCCTCTCACTACATATCCCCATCATCACTGCTGAAGAAACATTGAAAATTTGAACAAAAATGTTCAAGCACCGAGTGTATATAAAATACAAAATATCTGCAGATTCATTAAGATCGGACTTCATTTCTTTGTTTTTAATTTTATATTTCTTTATTTGATAAGGACATGTTAATACATGTTAATGAATGTTAGCACAAAATACAAGATGGTAACATGTTGGATTTTAGCTAAAATGCTCATTTACATCCACAGTCAGATAAGGTTGCCAGGTAACGTAAAACAAAAACACACAACTACAAATATAACATGCAAATAAAAAGACGAATACATTTTGCTGCATACTGAGTTAAGAGTGATCACAGCTCTGGTTTGACTCTGTCTTTCAGATGTTGATGTATTGATTTTCCCCTAATGATGATATTTATCTTAAATCTGTTTTAAATTAATCACCAAACAACATTTAAACTTTAAAATCATGCAGTGACTCTGACCTCTGTTAAAACTAACTCATGTCAAGATTCTTGACAGAAAAATGAATTGAATATTAATTCCTACCGGCGTTGTTCAGGTGGAGTCCTACAGCTCGTTCTGCGGAGGTCTTCCTTCTCCTGAATGTTCAGACAATCCTCTTCGCTACAAGTTCAGCTGGAGTCCGTACGGCGTCCTCCTCAACACCATCAGCCCCGCCATCTTCCTCAAAGACGACCAGGTACAGAGGCCTCAAAGGGCCGTCGATCAATGATGATCGTGTGAGTTTGTTCATGAATGACACTGTCTTCAATCCGTCAGAAAGAAACTGAATCTTTGTGTTTGTGTCTTCTCCAGGTGGTGAGCATCCCGGCCGGCGGCTCTCTGATGGACTCCTCCACGCCGATGGACTTCCTGCCCGGTTTCAGCCTGGAGGGATTTCCCAACCGCGACAGCACCAAGTACGCCGAGCCGTACGGCATCCAGAGCGCGCACACACTGATCAGAGGAACACTGCGCTTCAAGGTACGACACACACACACACACACACACACACACACACACACACACACACACACACACCACACACGTCCGCTAAAAGCTGTCAGCAGCTGGAAACTGCCACCAACTTCTAACGTTGGTGTCATTTCATTGTCAGAAGTCTCAGCTTTGCTCCAGTAACCTGTTTGTTGTCGACTTCTCTGCAGTGACTTGTTGAAATCTGTGATTAAGCAGTTTTTCATTTTGTCTGTAAAATGTCAGACATTTGTGAAAAATGTCCCTCACAGGTTCCCAGAGCCCAGGTTGACGTCTTAAAAGATATTCAGTTTACAGTTTTATGAAAAGCAGCAACACGTCATTATTGAGATATAGAAACTCAAAACATGTCTTTAAACAGTCAGTCGGTAAAATAGTTTCAATTTTCTGTCGACTGTCAAATCGAGAAAAAAGCAACATCTTAATTTCTTTCCTGATTTGAAATTGAGGAAAAATAAATGCAGCAAATATACATACATACACAATCATGTTTTGGTTTTCATTAGAGTTCAAGGATTAAAATGGAAATCACTTAAAGCTCCTCCAGTGTAAAGCTCTCTGTCCATGTGTAGTGTGATTATAGATCAGCTCTAGCTTCTATATTAATACTGTGAAAGTATCAAAGCCTCAGTCCACAGAGAAATGCACACAGCCTGTATTCAGAAACTGAGCCTTAAAACCAGCCGTCAGGACTTCTGGAACTTTGTGATGTCACAACAAAGCAGTCACCAAGCCCCGCCCACCTGGACCCACCATCCAAACCTTGCAGGATTTGGTTTCTCTGAGTGTTTTTACCTGAAATCTGCTATATTTTTATTGGATCACTCAGAAAACACTCTTGCATGAGATGTTTTTAAATCTTTTAAATGTTCTTGTGAGGTCTTATGATCCCCAGAACTGTGTCCTCGTCCCCTGAGTTTACAGGTCTGTGTATAAATAAATAACAAATAGATCTGAAAACAAACAAGTACAATAAATATGTAATAGATATGTTGTGGTTATGGGCATAACATCAAGGCTTTCAAACCAGGTTGTTAATCACTGCGTCCCCTGTGAGTCCAAAATCAAACTGAAACTAAAAGACTCAAAATAAAAGATTTTCTTCTTCTCAACAGTTCACAGAAATATATATTCCTGCATAAATGTTTGTTTGTGTTGTTCATTGTCGTTGATTGAGTCAAGCTCTCGTTCTGTCCCGCAGGGCTTCTCCAAGGCCATGAGTGGGTTTGTCAAACTGGGTCTGATTGACAGCGAGCCTTGCCCCGTCCTGCAGCCCACTTCATCTCCCGTCTCCTGGGTAAGAACCTCCTTTCAGCGTTTAAAAAGGGGATCATGAAAACAGTGAAACACACGGCTGAAAGGCGGCTGAGCTGTGCCTCCCACTTCATCCTCCAGCCCGGCATTCACGTTTATAAAATGAGCTGTTCCTGCAGATCTTCCACTTGAAGCGTCCAACCGTGGAAGTGGGTTTTGCTGACAAGTCTATTACTGTCAATAGCTGCTTGTCAACATCAAGGCTGCGGCGAGCCGAGGCTTTCTGACATTGATGAGAGTTTACAGCAGGATAACGTTTGTTGTCTTTTATCCTTTTGAGATGAAAGAGAAACAGAACAGAGCTGCGTGTTCAGAAATCAAAAGACAAGAAGCAATTTTTAATCCTGTCGCTCGTCTTTCTGAAAACGCACACCAAAGAGAAATGTATAGATAGTGGCCCACCTGCAAAATGTAACCTTGAAGCCTCTTAAAAGGTTCATGTAGCCATTTCTGAAAGTGTCTAATCTTTAGAAAAAGAGGGCAGTTCAGGAGACGAAGGTAAGACTCAGTGTAGGAGCTAAAGAGGAGCTAGGAGACGAACTTAACGAGGAGTTTAAGGAGACAAACTAGGAGGTTTAAAGGTTGGATGTGTGATGGTCTTAGAAGTCTGGAGTAACTGTGATCTGTTCTCTCGTCTCTACAGAAAGATCTCCTCTGTAAGCAGATGGGATTGTCCTCGTCTATGTCCCATGATGCCTTTGAAGAAGCCGTATACGAGCGCATCGGAAAGGACGACTTCAGGATGGACACGCTGAGATGGTGAGAGACCAAAGATGGCTGTCAGGCTTCTCACCGGTCTGTCAAACATCTGGGACATCAGGGTAACATCTGGAGAGTATCAGACCTGCCACCGAGGAAGGAAAAAAATCTCCTCTGTACTCTGAGGAAAATACATCTACAAACAAAACGAGTTCTTTCAGCGAAGAAAATAAAGTTTATTTTGATTATTTTCAGTCCAATATTTATATTGGAACCAACATAATATTAATCTCCATTTTAATACATTCAGATATGTAATTTAAAGATAGTTTAGTGAAGATGTTGGTCCTGAAAAAGATGTTTTTTCATCACAGATAACACGCAGGGAAAAATCAGTAATTTAACTCGATATAGTCCCAGAGATTAGTTGGATTTTGCAGCCCAGTTTTGAAGTTATTGCAGATTTTACACACACTAGAATTAGAGCCCTCATTTGTATGACACGATTAAACAGATGCCAAAAAGTTTCAGGTTCTAGTTTTAACTCAGTTTTTAGCTTCGTGTTTTGGATCTTTCAGTCGCCTACACCACTCTCTGTTGAACAGCTGGTTATCTGCTCTTAAAAAACAGTCCGATTCTTACGACTAGTTATCTGGATGTCCATTTGTCTGTGCAGCTCGGCTCTGAGCGGGGGAGGCAGATGTGATGTCTGCCGCTCTTCAAAGTTGGCATCAGCGCTGTGGATGGCGGGCTGAGAGCAAGGCCGAGGCTGCTCCTCCTCTCCACACTTTTCACTTCTCTCCTTATTGAGCGTGCCTTAAGTGGTGTAGTGTGCACACTCCTCAATTTAAATCAGCTTTTTCCAAGGGTGTCTTCAGACCAAGGCTCTGAGCCGTCATTGTTGTGCTGCCGCTGGCGGTGAAGGGAAGAGGGCCACGCTAGCATTGAAACGTAAATTCCTCCGGCGTTGAACTGTTGGAAACATTCCATCTCTGCCTTTAAAAGGGTAAAAAGCCAACGCGCTTGCAGCTCAAATTGAATGACTTGTTGTTCATTTATTCAATTCACCAGCAAAGCAGCGACAAAAGCAACTGCTCATCTCTTTAGATTTAGCCAAGGATGTGTGGGCTGTGGGCCGCAGCGCTGCTGGGGCGTTGAAGCAGAGTAATTTTCTTTTAAAGCTTTTAATACGGCTTTGTGAAGGTTATTTTATTGTGAGGAAAAGTCTTGTTTTTTTTTTTTTTTGTGTGTGTCTCTGTGTTCAGGTTTGGGATGCTGAGTGACGAGGCGGTGCCTCACGCCGACAGCGTTCTTGCTGCTCTGGCAAAACATTTGGAAGCCAAACTGTCATTTGGTGAGAAACAAACTCATTTTATTACCACAAATCAGAAGAACATGAGAAGATCGTTTGGTAGAAAACAAAAAAAATACCTGCCACAATTTTCTAAAGTCCAACTTAATGTAATTAAATATCTTATTTTGTCCAACCATCAAATTACAAACTTTTAAGTGATCATCAAACAGTTGACAGCTTATTTTCTGTTGATTGGCAAATCGATTAATCATGTAATTGTTTCAACTCCAATTGTTATATACTGCCGGGAAGCACTGACAAGAATTTGTGATTTAAATGTCAGTAAATCCATTAACTTGGTAAGCAGTTCTAGTCCATATCATTCATTCTGATTTTCATTGATATTTTTCATATGAAACAGGTATTATTAATGTGAAACATATCAAATGTGTTGTGTTGTGTCTAGTATTAAAAAGGTTGAACGTTGCACAAACCCTGATAATGACTTCTCTCCCTCGGTCAGATAAGGGCGAGCGAGACATGATCATCATGAGGAACGACGTGGGGCTTCGCCACCCGACGGGCGAGCTGGAGACCAAACACATCAGCCTGGTGGTGTACGGCGACCCCAGCGGTTTCTCTGCCATGGCCAAGACTGTAGGATACCCAGCAGCCATTGCTGCTCGCATGGTCCTTGATGGTCAGTAACATCACTCAGGAAGATTTTTGAACTGATGATTACAGCCAGTCAAATTGAAGTAATAAGCAGCTGGTTTAAGAATAAAATGAAACAAACAATTAGCATCATTAGCATACCCTCTTTTCAACTCTGGCTGTCTTGTCATCGGACAGACACGGGATGCAGTCACATTATAGTCAGGCAACTATGCTGAAAAAACTGCCATTTATGACACATGGAAAAATTCAGTTCAATTCAATCAGCTAACGTTAGCTTCAAGGACTAACTGGACAAGCTAACATTAGCTTCACAGACTGACAGGACAAGCTAACGTTAGTTTATCCTGTCAGTCTGTGAAGCTAACATTAGCTTGTCCAGTGAGTCCTTGAAGCTAACGTTAGTTTGTTCTGTTAGCCTGTAAAGCTAACGTTAGTTTGTCCTTTCAGGCTGTGTTCACTGATGTGTAACCTTCTATATGTTCTAAAATGAACTGAAGCAAGTGGCTGTCTGAAAGTAGAAAAAGGTGTTAGATGATTTTCTGAGCAGTTTGTCCACCGAACAGCAGATATAATATTGAATACGTGAGATAATGTTACTGAGCTGTGCGTTTGTTCTCTGCAGGTGAAATCAATACGAAGGGTCTGGTGGTTCCGATGACAAAGGAGATCTATGGGCCGGCGCTGGTCCGACTGAAGGAGGAAGGACTGCACTTCATGTCCAAAAGCACCCTGGAGGAGTAGAGCCGATAACTGCCTGTAAATCCTATCCAACACCTCCAGAGATACTGTACAGACGCTATTCACACGCTATTAGCTGCCTTTTCACCAACTTGCTGCTGATAAGCAAAGTTATTTTTAGTGTTTAAATGAAATTTTTTACTATTTGATGATGCTTTAAAACCATGTTTGTTAGTTATAGGTCAAAAAGCTGAAAAGGCAGCTGGTGATGATAATCAGATATAAGTTCAGAGATCAGTTTAATATGAGCATCCTTAGTTTGGCTGAATTTGCATCTGTGCCAAGCTGAAATCACTTTTTCACCGGCGTTGACTGTTGCAGAGAAAATTTCTTCTGTGAAGATGTGTAAAAGGTTGACAGATCAAACACTATTTTAGGCATTAGAAATTTAAAGCATTAAAAAGCACAAACGTCTTTCATTATACCAGCGAAACTACTGTAGAAACAAGGTCTGACTGAGATTGAGACTACATTTCCCAGAGACTATCACCTATTAAAAACAAGATAAAAAGTGAAGCTTTCCCACAGGGGGAACGTTCAGTCTGCGTCAGTCTATTAGAAATCAACAAAGCTGTTAAACCTTTCCATGTTTTAACTGTCCTTATTCTCCGTTAGCTCAAACAGCATCTGTATTACTTAAAAATCCAGCAAAAGTAGCTCAATACTGCATTCACTTTCAAACCGTGATAAAAGTCTGCAAGGAAGACATCGCCTTAGTTACAGACACAGTGTTTCTACAAAAACATGTTAACAGTTCTCACCCACTGTATAATATCACATTATGAACCGTTCAGTGTGAAGTCTAACGAAGCCGAGAGCAACTGCTAGTGATTATTTTCAGCTGGTTTGTTCAGGATCGTGAGTATTATTTTATTTTTTGCTGGTAAATAATTTGTGTTGCTTAAACAATATGTATGGAATTACCTCCCAAATTACTTAAAAAATATATGATAATACTACAAATTAGTATGAAATCAGTATCTATTGGCCACCACTTAATTATCTCGTTATTTTGAGATTTTTTACACAACATAACAAAGATCAGTAAATTTGCGACTCTAACCTCTATATTCTATCTAAAACAACACTGCAGGTTTTAAAGACACAAGGTTTGTCTCCTTTTTCTACAGAAAAAAAAGCTTTTAAGTAATATTTAGAAAAAAAAAAATATATATACAATTAATTCCATTAAAACTGTAGACATAAAGTAAAAGTTAAAGCTAACGTTAGTGCTAGCTAGCTGCTAGCTAGTAACTACTGGAGCTAGCTAGCAACTACTGGAGCTAGCTAGCAACTACTGGAGCTAGCTAGCAACTACTGGAGCTAGCTAGTAACTGACGGACAGTTGGTCGAAAGTAGAGTAGTCAAAATCTGTTAAACTTTTTATATACATTTTTCTGTTTATGTTTGTAACCTTAAATACTCTGACTCACGACCTCCAGGATTCAGAATTAACATAGTTTTGTCATGTCATTTTATGAAGCTAATGTTAGCTTCTCCTGTGAGCCTGTTAAGCTAACGATGGTTTCACTGAAGCTAATGTTACCTCACCAACAAAAGTGGAGAGCAGCTAACAGTGTCATTGAGGCCATTACAACATGGTAATACTTTACTATTAGTCCCCCAATTCAACATTTAAAAGCAGTATTTAAACATTTAATACATTTTAGTTTTATTAACCACAGGTTTTAGGTGCTTTGCCGGGTGTGACATACCTGCAGTTTGTCAGCATTACCAGCAGATGTATGTAGCTGTTAACATTATACATACCGTCACTTTCGTCCATGGTTACATTTCAATATATTAAGGTCAAGTTTACCGCTGATGTTATATCTCATTAGCTAAATTGGTCACTATTCCCCTAGAAGTTTACTTATAAGTCAGTAAAAAAAAAAAAACAGGGATCTCAACAAGTATCATTATTTTATCTGATTATTTTCACATACATAATACAAATGTATTTTGTTTTATACCACATAGACCACAAGTGTGGGGGTAAATTTACATAAAATAGCTATTTAAATTTCAATCACAATATTGTTTAGAAAAATCCAAATTGAAAACATTGAATTTAAAATTATCTTATTGGATATTATCGCAAAAATAAATACGAGCACTACAAATGTTTGGAATATTATTTATTAACTCATGATCGATTCGGTAACTGAAACATGATCAGTAACAGCAGCACTCGGCTAATGTTGAGCGCAGAAGTACAAGTCTTGATTTGTTTTGAATTTGTTTTGAAGAGTGAATTCTGTATTTGCGTTAAGTTTCCCAGACTGATGAGTATTTATTGTTTGCCACCTGAGCAATATTTATTTTATTTTTGGGGGTTTTGTGTGGTCACCTTTATAAACGGTTTGTTACATGCTTTAAATGGAGAAAGAAAACCTAATGTTGTACCTGAGATATATTTTTTTAAATAATATATCATGTTTTCCTGATATTTGGTTTATATGTTAGCCTCCAGAGGGTTTTAACTGCAGTGTGTTGTTTGAGATTTAGGTAGATGTGCAGGTTTGGATCTGAATCACACACTTGACTTGAAAAAAGAGAGAATTTAAATCAAAGTCCATCAACACTAACACATTAATGTTTGTCAAGTTGAATATTAATATCATAAAATATTAATGAGTATTGATTTGATTTTACTCACTGACTGAATCTCCAACATGAACACGGTTTTTATTTTTATGTTTTTAATTTTTTGTTTGGTCTGTAATGTCTGATTTGACATTTAAGAAAATTCATGATTACAGAACTCATGTTCGTTTGTTGTCGCTTGTTTTGATCGCACATTTTTACTTTATGAAAATGTAAAAATGGTTCAATAAAAAATCTTTTTGTGAAGATTTTTTTTCCCTCTTTCATCATTTAAAGACAAATATAATCTTTGCTTTATTTTCTCTTCAATGCAAACGCAGTTAATTCATTTATTGTTTTATAATTTTTTATAAATGTATAAAGTATAATCTTTCATGCAGCCCCACAGTATTAGTGTCAAGGCAGTACACTACATTACCACTACAGCACCACTACAAGTAAGAAGGAATTCCTTTTTGTTATTTTCATATTTATTTATTGAACTGTTCCTACAAAACCTTCACTCCTCAGATTTTTTGTGTTGCAGATCCTCCCTGTTAACGGACAAAATCTTGCTGAAGCAGAAAGCTGGAGCGGTGAACGGCATGAAGGTGGATGTTGCATTATAACCCGGTTGCAACTAAATGATTATTTTTCATTTTTGATTAATCCCTCAATTATATCTTTGATTAACTGAATAATCATTTAGCTTATAAATGAGAAAGAAAGGCCTGCTCCTTTCAGCTAGCTAATTTCAACCATGTCAGTCGGATGGTATTTTTAGGTTTTACTTGTTTAGATTTACCCAGAACAAATAAGTTCCAGTAAAAACCATTTTCTGCTAATTTCTGCTTCTACCTCCCCCACTTTAATTATGTAACAGCTGTTGCTGTACTTTGATATAGAAAATACATCAGTACTTTATATAGCATGATGTATTGTTACAGAGTGCTATAAACTACCCAACATTAAGTAGCTAAGATTAGTTTTACCTCAGCCAGCTACATCAAACTGCTGCTTACTTACCTGATGATAATAATAACAATAATGTTCATTTATAAATCATTTTTCTAAACCCATGCTACAAAGATAAATGTACATCAGATAAATAATGGTTATATACAAAAGTCTAATTTTAAATATAGGATTTTTGACCTTCACTTCTTGAGTAAAAGATTTGAATACTTCATCCATCACTGCATCTATTTAAACCCTGACCTTCATATTTAGGCTGTAATCAAAGATCTTATGAACCAGACTATGGAGTGTGTAACAGGCAGCAGTTAAAACATGTAAATACTCCACTCTGGAAAAAAAGACAATCAGCCCTTTTGCTTCCACTCGATTTGGAGGCAGCCATGCAAAATAGGCCACCAAGCAGGGGATAATTGGGCATGTAATTATGAAAAGTCAAAAATGCAAATGAAGGTGTGGATACGGCGGCTGGTCAAGATGACGTCTGGACACTTGACCTATTTTCTGTCCTGAAAAGACGCGTTTCTTGCAGAGTCTTAGCCCGGATTAACACATGGGAAATCAATTGGAATAACTGGTTCAGTGCAGGGATTAAAGCATGATTCCATAAAGGGAAAAGATACAGTGCATTCAGAAAGTATTCAGACCCCTTCACTTTTTTTTTTACATTTTGTTATGTTGCAGCCTGATGCTAAAGTCATTTAATGCATGTCTCCTCTCATTAATCTACACTCAATACCCCATAATGACATAGTGAAAACAGAATTTTAGATATTTTTGCAAATTTATTAAAAAGGAAAAACTGAAATATCACATTGACATAAGTCTTCAGACTCTTTCTTATGATACTTGAGATTTATCTAAGGTTCCTCAAATGGAAGAAGTTTGGAACAACCAGGACTCTTCCCAGAGTTTGAGAGGATCTACGGAGAATATCCCCAAATCCAGGTGAGCAGAGCATGTTTCGTCAACTGCACATTTTCAATTTTTTAATATTTTTTCTTCTGTAGCAAAATTTGAGAAACGCCTAGAGAGTGAAATGTTCAGGTTCCATTGGATGACAATCAAGGACCAGGACAATTAGTATGACAGTCTGTTGTCATGGAGAATTTCCCACTAATGCTGCGTTCACATCATATCATTAAGATTGTAATTATGGTATGCCAAGTGTGGAAATACTGGCAACACATTGTGGACAAAATAGCTTCAAATTCACCGTCACTGGCAGTTACATCTAAGTAAAATGTTATCTCCAGTTCAGTTGGAACCTTTAGGCTGTTTATCCAGAATGACGACATGGCCGGGGAAGGGGTTAATCACCATGGACCAATGTGTGAACTCTCCAGTATCAGAGTAGTAATTTGCAATTCATCCCAGGCTGATGTCACACTGCCTTTAACAACGTCTCCCTTCATAAAACACACATGAACCCTTCAAAATGTGTAGCTAAAGGTTATGTAAATGAGATTTTAAACAATAATATAGTGGAGTAATGGCGTCCTGAGCAGAGAACAAAGTCTGTGTGTTGTTGCTGTGTGTGTTGTGATCTGAGCTTCGCTGTTCTTTGTTTTGGTAGAAACCACTTTTTCGTCTAAGAGGCCTCAGATACAGAAAGAGATCAGACCAGGGCACAGGTGGACTGCAGCTCAAATCCTGGTTGGCTGGTGGAATGTCAAAACATCCAGTACATCAGCATTTAAAGTTTTTACCTGCTCCATTAATGTCATGCAGCCGGTCCTGGTGGATAAGTCCAAGGCTGATTTTCTTCCCAGGTACAACTGTTGAGCTGATACTGATCTGGCTTAGTGACCAGCCACAGTAGCTTGATAACAATAGCTAACTTGCTGTTACTTTAATTTTGAATGTGTTCAGCAAATGTTGCTCTTGTTAGCTGGCTAACTGTGCATTATTGTGGGGCATATCACAGCATCGCTGACGTGGGCTAATGGTTGTTGTTAGATAGTTTTTTGTTGGTGCTTGTGTACACAGGGTAACTTTATTCAGTTTATTTCTTGTTGTGTGTTTAGTGGTCACTTTAACTTTGCTTCCGAACACCTTCCTGACTGGGAACGTAAAGACCAAACGGAGGCTGGAGGTGTGGCTAGGAAAGCATTTGTTTTGGTCTGAGATACTGGTGATCTAGTGCGACATTTAGTGGCAGTGATGACTGCAGTATGTTTGTACTTGTAGTTCTGTACTCGGGAACAAAACACTCCACCAGGCTCTTTCTTTGGTGTTTCACTTATTTAATCCCCTAGCTAATAATCCAGCAGTGTTTCATGTCCAGCTAAAAAAACAAACATGTCAGTACCCCATGCATCACATTTAGTCTGTTACAAAATCCAGAATATAAAAGCATTAATGTTCTCCAACTAAGCAATTAGAATTAAACCATAACATTTGAATGCACTAAAAATGGTAAAATATAAAAATCTAAAAGTATAAATAGAAATTTGGTCCATCGAGGTGATTACTATAATATTATTTACATTAGATTATTATTATTTTTTTATTATTTCAGGCCCTTATTTTATATTTGACTTCAATTGCACACTGCTGCTACCATTGCGATGGTATTTACAGAGAGGAGGAGTTCAGTGCATGAGCTCTATAAAAGACAGGCTAACAAAATATCTCATTTGATGTAAAAAGATGCAGTTTTTCCCTTTTTTTTTTTATCCCATTTGGCTCAGTGCCAATAAATACAAAGGTTTAGGAAAAGATTGTTAGTTGAGTGAAACATCTCAGGGCAGTACAGCGTTAAAACGTCAGACAGTTAGTCTACAGCTTGTATCAAAGTTAGACGTACAGGATGAAAAATACAAAAAGGCACACATTACAAAACCGTAGGGAGTCCAGATCCAGCAAAGAAGAAAACTCGCTCGGTACGTGCCAGCCTCAAACTACAACAACACACACAGTCCTGAATGACAAGGAATTTTTTTTTTTATTTAGTAGCTGTAGCGTGAGTCTGGCATCAGGAGAAGTTCTGTTGGTGGCTGAAGAGGAAAGACCAAATGCTGTTTCTCATTTGTAAAAGTTAAAAAAGTTAAAAGTTCTTTGTGGTTGTTTTATTTTTTTGGGCAGTTACACCAGGGATTCAAGGCTCTCTGTGGTGCTGGCAGTTCCCACCACGATCGTCCCGTTGTTGTCGGAGGACTGGAGGGTTTTCTCGTCTTCTTGCGTCCCGATGAGACTCAGCATGGCTTTGTACAGGAATTGGTACTGCTCCTTTAAAACAACAGGTAAACAATAATTAGTTGATTATCAAGGTTACCGTATCCCATTGTTACAATTATTTACATTATCGATTTATGTTTTTGAAGAATGGTTTGGTCTATAAAATGAAAAAAAAAAAGTGAAAATTACAGTTATAAATTGCTATTTAATCAACTAACTGTTGCAGCTCTGCTCTGTATTACTGTAATAATAATTACTGTTATTTTATGGGTGCGTAATTCCCAAATTATTTTCTAGAAAGTTTCCTAATAAGAATTAAGTACATTGGTACTAATTATGGGGACAATAGGAAGGTCCTTGAAAGAAGTGATCCATTTTAACTGAAAGGAAGTATTCATTCATCCAGTATGCTATTTTTTAACTTTTTGACTTGCTGTGCACTGACAAAAGACTCTCTAGGCCACTCTAGCAATTCATTTGAATTACCTAATTGTAAATGTACCGTCTGAAAACCGTCTCCATTTTATCTGTAATTATTACCAAATTAATTTTTTTTTTTTTTTTTTTAAACGGGGAAATTATTATTTGGAAATTACAGACCCATAAAATACAGCTTTATTTATGGTACAACATACTGACAATAAAACCATTTTACTGTTACCATCAATAGTGCAACTAATGTTAATGTTACAGCATTATGTACCATTCCAAAGTCATTCTCAGTTAGCTTAGCTAAAGGATAGGTTCACAGTTTGATTCTTCAGAACCAGGTCTGGATCCGTATTATTTCACTCTGAAGTATCATTAATGTTAGTACTGGTGTAGTGTTTTGAAAAGTGTCCATGGAGTGACAGCATCCTCTGTTCCTGCTCTGAAATCTCACTTGTGCTGTAGTGTACAGGTATGTAGCCCATTTTCTGAGACGTACAGCACATTATCATCAGCGTACGGTGAGACAGAGTAAAGCCTTACGATGTCGCTGAAGGTTCCTGGTCTCATGAGGTTTGTTAGTTTGGCCACTTGGAAGACGTCGACCGAACCTTCGGCCTCCAGCTGGTGAGTCAGAGACAATAGGGTGCAGAACGTTCCTGCTGTGACTCCGCCCACACTGGAAAAAAAAAAAGTGTTCCTGATTTTCACTGTAAAACATCTTCTAATAATGGTAAAGTTGGGTCAGAGAAGGTCTTACTCATCATGGACCACAGTAGGGCCGTCCTTGGCAGTACTCTCCTCTTTCACCAGGTTGAGCAGTTCGAAGGTGTTGCTGATGGGACTGTCCGGGTTCGGCCAGCGGGGGGCGCGGTAGTGTTTCACCTCCAGAACAAAGTCGTCCTGTCGAAATAAGGAGGGGGATAGAGTGGACGTCAACAACAATTCATAAGGGTGATTTTGCTAAATGGATGGTAGCGACTTGAACGATTTTCATAGGTTGCACCCAAAGTCTGAAAAATACGATATTTGACTCATGCTTTTGCAAAAATCGTAACTCAACTTAAAAGAGACGCTGTGAAAGAAAAACCTTGGAGACACACGTCTCAAAACCTTGTCAAATAAAATTAAAAATTGTGTAGGCAATAAAAAAATAAGTTTAAATTTATTTAGTTTCAATGATTCTGTGGTCTAAGTGAAGTTGTCTTGTTCCAAGCTCCACTGACCTGTGTAGCTTCCAGCACATACTCCTGGACCACCAGCATGTCCTCGTTGGCCAGACAGACGTGACCCTCGCTTCTCTGAGTGACAGTGAACATCTCGTAGCTGATTGGCTGCCCTTTGCGGGGCCAGAAGACAGATGATGCCGCCCCCTCCTCATCCTCCATCTAACAACACAGGAAGTCATCAAGACCAGTCTTTATGCTAGGCTAAGCTAAGCTAATCATGTCCTGACTGCAGGTCTGTAATTGGCAAACAGTTCCTCACCACACTTGCTGCTGTCCCTGGCAGTGACACGATGACCTGGGTGTTGTGGTCCCATATCATTCTCCAGAAGTCTTTTATGGTGCCAGGCAGAGGATTCTGGGTAATGATGAACTCGCTGTTCTGTCTGTAACCCTGCAGGAACAAAATCGTGACAAAACAATTAATTTCACTCCTCACTATTCAATCATTTTTTATCATTAAACAGATTACACAATGTAGTTAGTAGTAAGGAACAAATATAACATCCATATGAACAGGGACATAATAATTAAACTTATGATGTGTTAAAGGAACAGTACAACTTTTAAATGATGGGAAGATGCTATTAAACTCATCCTGGGTCTATCTCCATGATTAAACTGATTTTATAGCATTAGCATCCAAATATACCTGTAGTACCAAAAGTAAAAGTACTCATAATGGAGAATGGCTGATTTCAGGATAATATATATTTTTGGATTATTGGATTACAGTTATTAATGCATTAATCAATGTGTATCACTTAAATGTTGTAGCTGGTAAAGGTAGAGCTAGTTTAATTACTTTCTATACCGTGGGGTGATTTAATCTGTCATAATACATCATTATTTATTTGTTGATTACATATTATATGAATAATCTAAATAATAATAATAACCACTATACCAAATATATTGTCACCTATACTATATAAATACAGTGGAGTGAAAGGTACAATATTTACCTTTCAAACTACAAGTATAAAGCATAAAGTACTTAATTGTTTCTTACTGTGATGTACGACGCATTTATGTAGTCTGACGTTTCCCCCGCCGACGTAGACAGACGCACTCGTGACCTTTCCACTGCAAAGACACAAGATGAGGTTTATTGTCTCTTAGCCTCTGCTAACTTTAGCAAGATTAGCATCAGGCTAACTGACAAACACGTCGGACTCACCGGGTACCACAGAGCAGTTTCTGTTCTTGCTGCGGTTGCAGTCCTGCAGAGCTACAGAGTAGTCGCACTGCTTCACTCCAGAGTGACAAACCAGCTGTGGGAAACACAAAACATCTGTTAGTGATTGAGGAATCAGTATGAATCATTCTGAGCTGTGAATAATACATCTATGCACAATAATAGTTGAGAAAATCTTTTAAACATTTCTTTTTAATCTTTTAAACATTTTTAGTTCTGCTTGTTCAGCTTTTTTGTTACACTGATTGCGTTAGCTTTGATTTTAAAATGTTAATTAAACGAACAATTAAACAAATTGTAACAAAAGTATCATAGTACAGTTAACAATATATATATTAGAGTGGAGAGTATTGTTGTTAAAATCCAACACAACAAGTTCGATGAGCTGCTCACCTTGAACTGTTTGTCCAGGCGCGTCCTCCCAGCAGACCCCGGGGTCAGCAGCTCGTCCATGTACCTGTGCAGGTGAGCTGCCACCACCTCCGTCTCCCCGGACATGATGGCCTCCACTAAGGCATCGTGGATAAAAACATACTGTTCCTGTTGAGAGGAGATGGACAGTGCTGAGGTTACACTCTAATTAATAATTGTCGTTGCAGCAGAAAACTAGTGTTTACGTTGTTCTCCATGTGATGCAGACTCCCTCTGTTCAATAACGTGTCCTACCAACCTTTACCATGTTACATGTGACATAAAGATGAATTTGAACTCATTTGTGGGCTTCTCCAAGGAAGATCTATTTTCAAACATAGTATCTAGTATCAAACATTAACTCCCTGTAATTTTCTTTGTAGCTCAGGGACCCTCAGAGTGAGAACTCTTATGGTGATTTGCAAGTCTTCAGAGGAAACCATGAGATAGATGTTTAGATATTTCAGTCTGGACTAAAGTGGAGGACAGACTGAATTAAATCACGCTGCTGTCATCACTAAAAGACTGGCGTCAGACTATAGACTGTTTGGCAGTGTGTGCAGACAGAGGGTTGACCTCTGACCTCTGTCTGGACCAGGTAGTTCCTCTGTGTGCGGATGTGTTTGAGGAAGCCTGTGATGTTGACGGTGCCTTCGTCTCTCATCTGTTTCAGCATGCTGTCCAGGACGATGTAGGTCCCCGTCCGGCCCACGCCCGCGCTGCACGCCCACGGGAAGAGAAGATTTCATTTTATTAGTTTATTAGTAATTTCTTTAAATTTAGATTCAGGCAATCCCAAGAAGGGCAATTCATTTTCCAGTGTCCTAGTCCATTCACACAACTTCAAAACACAAGCAGCACCATGTAAAATGAAAAAAAAGATAAAACAAATAAAATAGATAAAACGTTTTGTTACAGTTCATATAGTGAATAAATAATAATAATAAATACATGATTGACTGAGATTAATGAAAATGAAAATATAATAGCATTTAAAATATAACAAGCATTTGTTTACATTAGAGTTGTTGCTGCTAATATAAGAATGTATGGTGTTTGTTCCAGTTACGTTGTGTTCCTGATCTCATCTGGTTTTATCTGCTCTCACCTGCAGTGGACCACCACCGGCCCCACGCTGTCCGTCCTGGCTCTGGACGACTTGCGGACGAAGCTGAGTAGCGGCAGGGCGAACTCTGGGACGCCCATGTCAGGCCACTGGGTGTAATGGTACTGCGTCACTGTCCGCTCGTTGCTCCGTCCCTTCTGGGAGGCCTGCAGGTAGAACGAACCAAACAGGAGCTTTCAACAAAAACTCCTGTCATAAACTTAAAGGGTCCAGAATGTGAAACAGGAAAGATGTCTTTGATTTTGGGCTCTAGATTCAATATGGATGTATAAGAAACTTTTTGTGACAGTTTTAGATTTAATATGCTATTTTTCCTGTTTATTTTGGAGCTGCAGTGATAATAACAATTGTGTGTAAATAGGACTAATTCTGTTTTTGTTTTATTTCATTGTTAAATAATTACTTTTGCTCTGTTTGGATGGAAAGAAAATTAATCATCAACTCTAGAGTATCTATTAATTGTTACTGTGACATTTTTATTAATGTACAGTATTTGTCAACAATTACAGTTTGTCCAATGAAAACATGCAGTATATGATTACAGCCGTGTTTTACTATATTATCATTCATTTTCTGGTTATACAGCAGTTTATAGCAGTCAAAAATACATTAATAAACATTTACATTGGCTTGTAACTAAATTAGAGTATTATAACTCCTTTATTACATGTTTATAAACCGTTAAATTTTCAAGTGTTGCCATTACGTTTATTATTACTGACAATGATCATTTGCTGCAAAATAAACAGACTTTTCGTACATGTTTCAGGTCTGTATAGGATTATAAAAGTTAAAGAAGTTAACAGAATTCAGAAAATGTCTGGATGATAGAGGCTGACAGCGCCACTGAGTGCTGGTTAAACAACCATAGTTAATACAAATCATATTTATATTTAATGTGCTTTAGTGATTAGAGGAAAACAGCATGAAAAAGTGAGGGCATGTAAGGCCTGTGGGTGATGTTTGAATGTTTAAAAAAAATGTTTGAGATACATTAGTTTCTGTGATGTAAGTGCCTGGTTTAACTGACCTTTTTGACGCTGGTGTTCCTGATGGTGAAGGTCCTATGGGTGTAGTAGGCGAGGACTCTGCTGCTTTTCACTGTCACCAGGAAGCTGCCGTACTCCTCCTGCACCTCAGTCGGCCAGTACTGATCACACTTCCTCTGAGTAGACAGTCAAAAGATCACACACGGCTGAGAAAATGATAAATCGAGGAAGAGAGAGTTTTTTTTTGTCTTCCATTTGTATAAAAATGTAGAATTAAAAAAAATTTCAAATATGAAATTCTTTTGTTTTTATTTTGTGTGTAATCACTTTAAAAGATTCAGAATATTACATTAAAAATGGCATATTGATTTCTAAGATTTTACTTTTTTTTCTTTTTCACTCTGAAATTTTAGGTTTTTGAATTTTGTGTAAAGGAATAACGCTTCTTAAAAATGTAATGAAGTAAGAAAAGCTTATCTTGTTGTGTATCATGTCTCTCAAAATCAGGAGAAATTTATTTTTTAAGTAAAACAATGTCAATGATTTCACTTCACAAACTTTATATTGTGTCAGATTAAATCTCAGATCTGGTCACTCACTCGTCCTTTCTCCACAAGGTTTGTGATCATGACGATGACACTGGCGTTTTGCTCCCAAATCATCCTCCAGAAATCCTCAGTGCTCGACCTCAGAGGACCCTGAGCGGCGATGTACGACCTGGTCTTTTTGAAACCCTGGGGAAACACACCGACTACATAAGCTTGGAAATAACGCAACACAAAAACAAAACCTACAGTTTCCTAAGGAAAAAAAAAAGAGTTCCATAGCAGCAGTGTTTTAGTGTTGTACTTCCGCGACTGGTAAAATGTTTTAGCGCATTTCCGCATAGGCATAAAAATGACAAAAAAATGTCATAGTATAATTTTTCAAAATTTTTATGCCTTACTATAGTAACATCATAGTGTAGTAAGGCATAAAAACGTCATAGTATAGTAAGGCATAAAAATGTATGAGTTTAGTAAGGCATAAAAACGTCATAGTATAGTAAGGCATAAAAACGTTACAGTATAGTAAGGCATAAAAATGTTGAAAAATGTCATCGTATAGTAAGGCATAAAAACGTCATAGTATAATAAGGCATAAAAACGTCATAGTATAGTAAGCCATAAAAATGTCATAGTATAGTAAGCCAAAAAAAATGTCAAAAAAAAGGTCACAGTGTAGTAAGGCATAAAAATGTTGAAAAACGTCATAGTATAGTAAGGCATAAAAACGTCAAAAAATGTCATTGTATAGTAAGGCATAAAAACGTCAAAAAATGTCATAGTATAGTAAGGCATAAAAATGTTGAAAAACGTCATCGTATAGTAAGGCATAAAAACGTCATAGTATAATAAGGCATAAAAACGTCATCGTATAGTAAGGCATAAAAACGTCATAGTATAGTAAGGCAAAGAAAATGTCAAAAAAACATCATAGTATAGTAAGGCAAAAAAAAAGTCAAAAAATGTCATAGTATAGTAAGGCATAAAAATTTTGAAAAACGTCATAGTATAGTAAGCAAAAAAAAACGTCATAGTATAGTAAGGCATAAAAATGTTGAAAAACGTCATAGTATAGTAAGGCATAAAAATGTTGAAAAACATCTTCATATAGTAAGGCAAAAAAAATGTCAAAAAATGTCATAGTATAGTAAGGCATAAAAATTTTGAAAAACGTCATAGTATAGTAAGCAAAAAAAAACGTCATAGTATAGTAAGGCATAAAAATGTTGAAAAACATCTTCATATAGTAAGGCATAAAAACATCATAGTATAGTAAGGCAAAAAAATGTCAAAAAAATGTCACAGTATAGTAAGGCATAAAAATGTCAAAAAAATTCAAAGTATAGTAAGGCATAAAAACGTCATAGTATTGTAAGGCATAAAAACGTCATAGTATAGTAAGGCATAAAAACGTCATAGTATAGTAAGGCATAAAAACGTCATAGTATAGTAAGGCATAAAAACGTCAAAAAATGTCATAGTATAGTAAGGCAAAAAAAATGTCAAAAAAATGTCACAGTATAGTAAGGCATAAAAATGTCGAAAAAATTCATAGTATAATAAGGCATAAAAACGTCATCGTATAGTAAGGCAAAAAAAATGTCAAAAAAATGTCACAGTATAGTAAGGCATAAAAATGTCGAAAAAATTCATAGTATAATAAGGCATAAAAACGTCATCGTATAGTAAGGCAAAAAAAATGTCAAAAAACGTCATAGTATAGTAAGGCATAAAAATGTTGAAAAACGTCATAGTATAGTAAGGCATAAAAACGTCATAGTATAATAAGGCATAAAAAACGTCATCGTATAGTAAGGCAAAAAAAATGTCAAAAAACGTCATAGTATAGTAAGGCATAAAAATGTTGAAAAACGTCATAGTATAGCAAGGCATAAAAACGTCATAGTATAGTAAGGCATAAAAACGTCAAAAAATGTCATAGTATAGTAAGGTAAAAAAAATGTCAAAAAAATGTCACAGTATAATAAGGCATAAAAATGTCGAAAAAATTCATAGTATAATAAGGCATAAAAACGTCATAGTATAGTAAGGCAAAAAAAATGTCAAAAAACGTCATAGTATAGTAAGGCATAAAAATGTTGAAAAACGTCTTCATATAGTAAGGCATAAAAACGTCATAGTATAATAAGGCATAAAAACGTCATCGTATAGTAAGGCAAAAAAAAAGTCAAAAAACGTCATAGTATAGTAAGGCATAAAAATGTCGAAAAATGTCATAGTATAGTAAGGCATAAAAATTTTGAAAAACGTCATAGTATAGTAAGGAAAAAAAAACGTCATAGTATAGTAAGGCATAAAAATGTTGAAAAACGTCATAGTATAGTAAGGCATAAAAACGTCATCGTATAGTAAGGCATAAAAACATCAAGGCATAAAAACGTCACGGCATAAAAACGTCATAGTATAGTAAGGCATAAAAATGTTGAAAAACGTCATAGTATAGTAAGGCATAAAAACGTCATAGTATAGTAAGGCATAAAAACGTCAAAAAATGTCATAGCATAGTAAGGCATAAAAATGTATAAGAATAGTAAGGCATAAAAACATCATAGTACAGTAAGGCATAAAAATGTCATAGTAAGGCAAAAAAAATGTCAAAAAAATGTCATAGTACAGTAAGCCATAAAAATTTTGAAAAACATCATAGTATAGTAAGGCATAAAAATGTCATAGTATAGTAAGGCATAAAAATTAAAAAAAAAACGTCACAGTATAGTAAGGCATAAAAATGTCAAAAAACGTCATAGTATAGTAAGGCATAAAAATGTATAAGAATAGTAATGCATAAAAACATCATGGTATAGCAAGGCATAAAAACGTCATAGTATAGCACTTAAAAGCCTTTAATTTTCTCAAAAAACGACAGTGTGCCTTATAATTTGGAGCGCCTTATATATGGATTAATTCTGGTTGTTATGGCTACCGTAGTCAAGAGTGTCGTGGAGTAATACATGTGCTTCACCATAATATTAAAGTGTGTGTGTATAAAGAGCCCAAAATGGCACCTGTCAAGAGACAAGCTTACCACGCGGACTTGTGAATACGCTAATGTTTGATTTAGTGGTATCAGACTGTGTTTTTTTACGTGTTACAACTGAACAAGGTTGGGAGTTATTGTGAATACGCTCATTAACATTTGAACAATGTTGAGAGTTATTGTGAATGTGTTTAATAAAGTTTGACTGACTGACTTATCTGACTGTTTTGTTCCGCTTAATGCGCCTTATAGTCCGGTGCGCTTTATATATGAAAAAAGTTCGAAAATATACCATTCATTGACAGTGCGCCTTATAATCCAGTGCGCACTATAATGCGGAAAATACGGTATGGTAAGGCATAAGAACGTTAAAGTATAGTGAGGCATAAACATGACAAAAAACGTCATAATATAGTAAGGCATAAAGACGTCATAGTATAATAAGGCATAAAAACGTCATAGTATAGTAAGGCATAAAAATGTTGAAAAACGTCATAGTATAGTAAGGCATAAAAACTTCATATTATAGTAAGGCAAAAAAAACGTCATAGTATAATAGGGCAAAAAAAATGTCACAGTATAGTAAGGCATAAAAATGTCGAAAAAATTCATAGTATAGTAAGGCAAAAAAACGTCATAGTATAGTAAGGCAAAAAAAATGTCAAAAAAACGTCATAGTATAGTAAGGCATAAAAATGTTGAAAAACGTCATCGTATAGTAAGGCATCAAAACCTCATAGTATAATAAGGCATAAAAACGTCATAGTATAGTAAGGCAAAAAAAAAGTCAAAAAACGTCACAGTATAGTAAGGCATAAAAATGTCAAAAAAATTCATAGTATAGTAAGGCATAAAAACGGCATAGTATAGTAAGGCATAAAAATGTCATAGTATAGTAAGGCATAAAAATGTTGAAAAACGTCATAGTATAGTAAGGCATAAAAACGTCATAGTATAGTAAGCCATAAAAATGTTGAAAAACGTCATAGTATAGTAAGGAAAAAAAAACGTCATAGTATAGTAAGGCATAAGAACGTCACAGTAAAGCAAGGCATAAAAACGTCAAAAAATGTCATAGTATAGTAAGGCATAAGAACGTCACAGTAAAGCAAGGCATAAAAACTTCAAAAAATGTCATTGTATAGTAAGGCATAAAAATGTCAAAGATGTCATAGTATAGTAAGGCATAAAAATTTTGAAAAACATCATAGTATAGTAAGGAAAAAAAAACGTCATAGTATAGTAAGGCATAAAAATGTTGAAAAACGTCATCGTATAGTAAGGCATAAAAACGTCATAGTATAATAAGGCATAAAAACGTCATAGTATAGTAAAGCAAAAAAAATGCCAAAAAAACGTCATAGTATAGTAAGGCAAAAAAAATGTCAAAAAAACGTCATAGTATAGTAAGGCATAAAAATGTTGAAAAACGTCATCGTATAGTAAGGCATAAAAACGTCATAGTATAATAAGGCAAAAAAACGTCATAGTATAATAAGGCATAAAAATGTATAAGAATAGTAAGGCATAAAAACATCATAGTACAGTAAGGAATAAAAATGTCATAGTAAGGCAAAAAAAATGTCAAAAAAACGTCATAATATAGTAAGCAATTAGAATGTTGAAAAACATCATAGTATAGTAAGGCGTAAAAACGTCATAGTATAATAAGGCAAAAAAACGTCATAGTATAGTAAGGCAAAAAAAATGTCAAAAAAACGTCATAGTATAGTAAGGCATAAAAATGTTGAAAAACGTCATCGTATAGTAAGGCATCAAAACCTCATAGTATAATAAGGCATAAAAACGTCATAGTATAGTAAGGCAAAAAAAATGTCAAAAAACGTCACAGTATAGTAAGGCATAAAAATGTCAAAAAAATTCATAGTATAGTAAGGCATAAAAATGTCATAGTATATTAAGGCATAAAAACGTCATAGTATAGTAAGGCATAAATGACAAAAAACGTCATAGTATAGTAAGGCATAAAAATGACAAAAAAAGTCATAGTATAGTAAGGCATAAAAATTTTGAAAAACGTCATAGTGTAGTAAGGAATAAAAACGTCACAGTATAATAAGGAAAAAAAAACGTCATAGTATAGTAAGGCATAAAAATGTTGAAAAACGTCATCGTATAGTAAGGCATAAAAACGTCATAGTATAATAAGGCATAAAAACGTCATAGTATAGTAAGGCATAAAAACGTCATAGTATAGTAAGGCATAAAAACGTCAAAAAATGTCATAGTATAGTAAGGCATAAAAATGTATAAGAATAGTAAGGCATAAAAACATCATAGTACAGTAAGGCATAAAAATGTCATAATAAGGCAAAAAAAATGTCAAAAAAACGTCATAGTACAGTAAGCCATAAAAATGTTGAAAAACATCATAGTATAGTAAGGCATAAAAATGTCATAGTATAGTAAGGCATAAAAATTTAAAAAAAAACGTCATAGTATAGTAAGGCAAAAAAAAAGTCAAAAAACGTCACAGTATAGTAAGGCATAAAAATGTCAAAAAAATTCATAGTATAGTAAGGCATAAAAACGGCATAGTATAGTAAGGCATAAAAATGTCATAGTATAGTAAGGCATAAAAATGTTGAAAAACGTCATAGTATAGTAAGGCATAAAAACGTCATAGTATAGTAAGCCATAAAAATGTTGAAAAACGTCATAGTATAGTAAGGAAAAAAAAACGTCATAGTATAGTAAGGCATAAGAACGTCACAGTAAAGCAAGGCATAAAAACGTCATAGTATAGTAAGGCAAAAAGAATGTCAAAAAAACGTCACAGTATAGTAAGGCATAAAAATGTCGAAAAAATTCATAGTATAGTAAGGCATAAAAACGTCATAGCATAGTAAGGCATAAAAATGTTGAAAAACGTCATCGTATAGTAAGGCATAAAAACCTCATAGTATAGTAAGGCATAAAAATGTTGAAAAACGTCATCGTATAGTAAGGCATAAAAACGTCATAGTATAATAAGGCAAAAAAACGTCATAGTATAATAAGGCATAAAAATGTATAAGAATAGTAAGGCATAAAAACATCATAGTACAGTAAGGAATAAAAATGTCATAGTAAGGCAAAAAAAATGTCAAAAAAACGTCATAATATAGTAAGCCATTAGAATGTTGAAAAACATCATAGTATAGTAAGGTATAAAAATTTTGAAAAACGTCATAGTATAGTAAGGCACAAAAATGACAAAAAACGTCATAGTATAGTAAGGCATAAAAATGACAAAAAACGTCATAGTATAGTAAGGCATAAAAACGTCATAGTATAGTAAGGCATAAAAATGTCATAGTATAGTAAGGCAAAAAAAATGTCAAAAAAACGTCATAGTATAGTAAGCCATAAAAATATTGAAAAACATCATAGTATAGTAAGGCATAAAAATGTCACAGTATAGTAAGGCATAAAAATGTCGAAAAACGTCATAGTATAGTAAGGCATAAAAATTTCATAGTATAGTAAGGCATAAAAATAACAAAATACATCACAGTATAGTAAGGCATAAAAATGTTGAAAAACGTCATTGTATAGTAAGGCATAAAAATGTCATAGTATAGTAAGACATAAAAACGTCAAAAAATTTCATAGTATAGTAAGGCGTAAAAACGTCATAGTATAGTAAGGCATAAAAATGTTGAAAAACGTCATCGTATATTAAGGCATAAAAACGTCATAGTATAGTAAGCCATAAAAATGTTTAAAAACGTCATAGTATACTAAGGCATAAAAATGTATAAGAATAGTAAGGCATAAAAACATCATAGTACAGTAAGGCATAAAAATGTCATAGTAAGGCAAAAAAAATGTCAAAAAAACGTCATAGTATAGTAAGGCATAAGAATGTTGAAAAACATCATAGTATAGTAAAGTATAAAAATTTTGAAAAACGTCATAGTATAGTAAGGCATAAAAATGACAAAAAACGTCATAGTATACTAAGGCATAAAAATGACAAAAAACGTCATAGTATAGTAAGGCATAAAAATTTTGAAAAACGTCATCGTATAGTAAGGCATAAAAACGTCAGAGTATAATACGGCATAAAAACGTCATAGTATAGTAAGGCATAAGAATGTTGAAAAACATCATAGTATAGTAAAGTATAAAAATTTTGAAAAACGTCATAGTATAGTAAGGCATAAAAATGACAAAAAACGTCATAGTATACTAAGGCATAAAAATGACAAAAAACGTCATAGTATAGTAAGGCATAAAAATTTTGAAAAACGTCATCGTATAGTAAGGCATAAAAACGTCAGAGTATAATACGGCATAAAAACGTCATAGTATAGTAAGGCAAAAAAAATGTCAAAAAAAAGTCATAGTATAGTAAGTCATAAAAATGTTGAAAAACATCATAGTATAGTAAGGCATAAAAATATCATAGTATAGTAAGCCATAAAAATGTCAAAAAAACGTCACAGTATAGTAAGGCATAAAAAAATGTTGAAAAACGTCATTGTATAGTAAGGCATAAAAATGTATAAGAATAGTAAGGCATAAAAACGTCATAGTATAGTAAGGCATAAAAATGTTGAAAAACGTCATCGTATATTAAGGCATAAAAACGTCATAGTATAGTAAGCCATAAAAATGTTTAAAAACGTCATAGTATACTAAGGCATAAAAATGTATAAGAATAGTAAGGCATAAAAACATCATAGTACAGTAAGGCATAAAAATGTCATAGTAAGGCAAAAAAAAAGTCAAAAAAACGTCATGGTATAGTAAGCCATTAGAATGTTGAAAAACATCATAGTATAGTAAAGCATAAAAATTTTGCAAAACGTCATAGTATAGTAAGGCATAAAAATGTCAAAAAACGTCATAGTATAGTAAGGTATAAAAATGTCACAGTATAGTAAGGCATAAAAATAACAAAAAAAGTCACAGTATAGTAAGGCAAAAAAATATTGAAAAACGTCATAGTATAGTAAGGCATAAAAATGTCATAGTATAGTAAGGCCAAAAAAATGTTTAAAAAAGTCATAGTATAGTAAGCCATAAAAATGTTGAAAAACATCATAATATAGTAAGGCATAAAAACGTCATAGTATAATAAGGCATAAAAATGTCACAGTATAGTAAGGCATAAAAATGTTGAAAAACGTCATAGTATAGTAAGGCATAAAAATGTCGAAAAACGTCATAGTATAGTAAGGCATAAAAATGTCACAGTATAGTAAGGTATAAAAATAACAAAAAAAGTCACAGTATAGTAAGGCATAAAAATGTCACAGTATAGTAAGGCATAAAAACGTCACAGTATAGTAAGGCATAAAAATAACAAAAAAAGTCATAGTATAGTAAGGCATAAAAACGTCATAGTATAATAAGGCATAAAAACGTCATAGTATAGTAAGCCATAAAAATGTTGAAAAACGTCATAGTATAGTAAGGCATAAAAATGTCACAGTATAGTAAGGCATAAAAACGTCACAGTATAGTAAGGCATAAAAATAATAAAAAAAGTCATAGTATAGTAAGGCATAAAAACGTCATAGTATAATAAGGCATAAAAACGTCATAGTATAGTAAGCCATAAAAATGTTGAAAAACGTTATAATATAGTAAGGCATAAAAATGTATAAGAATAGTAAGGCATAAAGGCATAAAAATGTCATAGTATAGTAAGGCAAAAAAAATGTCAAAAAAACGTCATAGTATAGTAAGTTAAAAAATGTTGAAAAACGTCATAGTATTGTAAGCCATAAAAATGTTGAAAAACATCATAGTATAGTAAGGCATAAAAATGTTGAAAAACGTCATCGTATAGTAAGGCATAAAAATGTCGAAAAAATTCATAGTATAGTAAGGCATAAAAACGTCATAGTATAGTAAGGCATAAAAATGACAAAAAACGTCATAGTATAGTAAGGCATAAAGACGACATAGTATAGTAAGGCATAAAAACGTCACAGTATAGTAAGGCATAAAAACGTCACAGTATAGTAAGGCATAAAAACATCATAGTATAGTAAGGCATAAAAACGTCACAGTATAGTAAGGCATAAAAACGTCACAGTATAGTAAGGCATAAAAATGTCGAAAAACGTCATAGTATAGTAAGGTATAAAAATGTCACAGTATAGTAAGGCATAAAAATAACAAAAAACGTCACAGTATAGTAAGGCATAAAAATGTCACAGTATAGTAAGGCATAAAAATAACAAAAAACGTCATAGTATAGTAAGCCATAAAAATGTTGAAAAACGTCATAGTATAGTAAGGCATAAAAATGTATAAGAATAGTAAGGCATAAAGGCATAAAAATGTCATAGTATAGTAAGGCAAAAAAAATGTCAAAAAAACGTCATAGTATAGTAAGTTAAAAAATGTTGAAAAACGTCATAGTATAGTAAGCCATAAAAATGTTGAAAAACATCATAGTATCGTAAGGCATAAAAATGTCGAAAAACTTCATAGTATAGTAAGGCATAAAGACGACATAGTATAGCAAGGCAAAAAAAATGTCAAAAAACGTCATAGTATAGTGAGGCATAAAGACGTCATAGTATAGTAAGGCATAAAAATGTATAAGAATAGTGAGGCATAAAAACATCATAGTATAGTAAGGCATAAAAACGTCACAGTATAGTAAGGCATAAAAACGTCACAGTATAGTAAGGCATAAAAATGTCGAAAAACTTCATAGTATAATAAGGCATAAAACGTCAAAAAACTTCATAGTATAATAAGACATAAAAACGTCATAGTATAGTAAGGCATAAAAATGTCACAGTATCGTAAGGCATAAAAATGTTGAAAAACGTCATAGTATAGTAAGGCATAAAAATGCTGAAAAACGTCATAGTATAGTAAGACATAAAAACGTCATAGTATAGTAAGGCAAAAAAAATGTCAAAAAACGTCACAGTATAGTAAGGCATAAAAATGTCGAAAAACTTCAAAGTATAGTAAGGCATAAAAACGTCATAGTATAATAAGGCAAAAAAACGTAATAGTATAGTAAAGCATAAAAATGTTGAAAAACGTCAAGACATAAAAACGTCATAGTATAGCAAGGCAAAAAAATGTCAAAAAACGTCACAGTATAGTAAGGCATAAAAATGTCAAAAAACGTCATAGTATAGTAAGGTATAAAAATGTTGAAAAACGTCATAGTATAGTAAGGCATAAAAACGTCATAGTATAGTAAGGCATAAAAATGTCACAGTATAGTAAGGCATAAAAACGTCAAAAAATGTCATAGTATAGTAAGGCATAAAAACATCAAAAAATGTCATATTATAGTTAGGCATAAAAATGTTGAAAAACGTCATAGTATAGTAAGGCATAAAAACGTCACAGTATAGTAAGGCATAAAAACGTCACAGTATAGTAAGGCATAAAAACATCATAGTATAGTAAGGCATAAAAACGTCACAGTATAGTAAGGCATAAAAACGTCACAGTATAGTAAGGCATAAAAATGTCGAAAAACTTCATAGTATAATAAGGCATAAAACGTCAAAAAACTTCATAGTATAATAAGACATAAAAACGTCATAGTATAGTAAGGCATAAAAATGTCACAGTATAGTAAGGCATAAAAATGTTGAAAAACGTCATAGTATAGTAAGGCATAAAAATGCTGAAAAACGTCATAGTATAGTAAGACATAAAAACGTCATAGTATAGTAAGGCAAAAAAAATGTCAAAAAAACGTCACAGTATAGTAAGGCATAAAAATGTCGAAAAACTTCAAAGTATAGTAAGGCATAAAAACGTCATAGTATAATAAGGCAAAAAAACGTAATAGTATAGTAAAGCATAAAAATGTTGAAAAACGTCAAGACATAAAAACGTCATAGTATAGTAAGGCAAAAAAAATGTCAAAAAAACGTCACAGTATAGTAAGGCATAAAAATGTCAAAAAAACGTCACAGTATAGTAAGGTATAAAAATGTTGAAAAACGTCATAGTATAGTAAGGCATAAAAACGTCATAGTATAGTAAGGCATAAAAATGTCACAGTATAGTAAGGCATAAAAACGTCAAAAAATGTCATAGTATAGTAAGGCATAAAAACATCAAAAAATGTCATATTATAGTTAGGCATAAAAATGTTGAAAAAAGTCATAGTATAGTAAGGCATAAAAACGTCACAGTATAGTAAGGCATAAAAACGTCACAGTATAGTAAGGCATAAAAACGTCATAGTATAGTAAGGCATAAGAACATCACAGTATATTAAGGCATACAAATGTCAAAAAACATCATAGTATACTGAGGCATAAAAATGCCAAAAAATGTAATAGTATAGTAAGGCATAAAAATGACAAAAAACGTCATAGTATTGCATAGTAAGGCATTAAAATGTCAAAGTATAACAAGGCATAAAAATGTCGTATTATAGTAAGGCATAAAAATGTCAAAAAATGTCATAGTATAGTAAGGTATAAGAATGTTGAAAAACATCATAGTATAGTAAGGCATAAAAATGTTGAAAAACATCATAATATAGTAAGGCATAAAAACGTCATAGTATAATAAGGCATAAAAATGTCACAGTATAGTAAGGCATAAAAATGTTGAAAAACGTCATAGTATAGTAAGGATTAAAAATGACAAAAAACGTCATAGTATAGTAAGGCATAAAAATGTCGAAAAACGTCATAGTATAGTAAGGTATAAAAATGTCACAGTATAGTAAGGCATAAAAATAACAAAAAACGTCACAGTATAGTAAGGCATAAAAATGTCACAGTATAGTAAGGCATAAAAATAACAAAAAACGTCATAGTATAGTAAGCCATAAAAATGTTGAAAAACGTCATAGTATAGTAAGGCATAAAAATGTATAAGAATAGTAAGGCATAAAGGCATAAAAATGTCATAGTATAGTAAGGCAAAAAAAATGTCAAAAAAACCTCATAGTATAGTAAGTTAAAAAATGTTGAAAAACGTCATAGTATAGTAAGCCATAAAAATGTTGAAAAACATCATAGTATCGTAAGGCAAAAAAATTGTCAAAAAACGTCATAGTATAGTGAGGCATAAAGACGTCATAGTATAGTAAGGCATAAAAATGTATAAGAATAGTGAGGCATAAAAACATCATAGTATAGTAAGGCATAAAAACGTCACAGTATAGTAAGGCATAAAAACGTCACAGTATAGTAAGGCATAAAAATGTCGAAAAACTTCATAGTATAATAAGGCATAAAACGTCAAAAAACTTCATAGTATAATAAGACATAAAAACGTCATAGTATAGTAAGGCATAAAAATGTCACAGTATAGTAAGGCATAAAAATGTTGAAAAACGTCATAGTATAGTAAGGCATAAAAATGCTGAAAAACGTCATAGTATAGTAAGACATAAAAACGTCATAGTATAGTAAGGCAAAAAAAATGTCAAAAAAACGTCACAGTATAGTAAGGCATAAAAATGTCGAAAAACTTCAAAGTATAGTAAGGCATAAAAACGTCATAGTATAATAAGGCAAAAAAACGTAATAGTATAGTAAAGCATAAAAATGTTGAAAAACGTCAAGACATAAAAACGTCATAGTATAGTAAGGCAAAAAAAATGTCAAAAAAACGTCACAGTATAGTAAGGCATAAAAATGTCAAAAAACGTCACAGTATAGTAAGGTATAAAAATGTTGAAAAACGTCATAGTATAGTAAGGCATAAAAACGTCATAGTATAGTAAGGCATAAAAATGTCACAGTATAGTAAGGCATAAAAACGTCAAAAAATGTCATAGTATAGTAAGGCATAAAAACATCAAAAAATGTCATATTATAGTTAGGCATAAAAATGTTGAAAAACGTCATAGTATAGTAAGGCATAAAAACGTCACAGTATAGTAAGGCATAAAAACGTCACAGTATAGTAAGGCATAAAAACGTCATAGTATAGTAAGGCATAAGAACATCACAGTATATTAAGGCATACAAATGTCAAAAAACATCATAGTATACTGAGGCATAAAAATGCCAAAAAATGTAATAGTATAGTAAGGCATAAAAATGACAAAAAACGTCATAGTATTGCATAGTAAGGCATTAAAATGTCAAAGTATAACAAGGCATAAAAATGTCGTATTATAGTAAGGCATAAAAATGTCAAAAAATGTCATAGTATAGTAAGGTATAAGAATGTTGAAAAACATCATAGTATAGTAAGGCATAAAAATGTTGAAAAACGTCATCGTATAGTAAGGCATAAAAATGTCACAGTATAGTAAGGCACTGTTCAAGCTCCATAAATGAGTGGATTCTCAATTCCCTCCCTGTCCATCAAACTTCACATGTAGCAGTGACAGAGCCAGATGTTTTCCTCAGTTGGTGGAGACTAAACCAGAGCTACGAGAGTGAGTGAACATTGGACTCATGTGGACACAAACAACACACCAATGAAGAAGCCTGCTGTTTGCTAGCATATTAGCCACTTCATATTATGCAATGCAGCTTTAAACTTACTTTACTTTACTCAGTTGCTAAAATTTGAGAGTTTGATTAAGTTTTAAAACTGTAAAGATTAAATTAAATTTGTTCTTAAGATGACCTTTTACGACTACATGTGAATTCACAATCTGACAACTGTTTTATTTCATGACAATTTCAGGAGTGAATTAGGAGGTTACGGGGCAGAAAAGACTGGGAGTCTGCTGTGAAGGCTCTCACATTTGAAAAATAAAAATAAAACTCATCAAGGATAATAAAATTTTTAACTCAAATGTTAAGAGCAAGCTGAAATGCAGCGAGTTGGTTTAGTTAAGGCCAGCAGAGGAAAGTAGGTGTCACAAGTTCTCAACAGAGGACAGCATTCAATGACTCTCTTTAATAGTTTGATAACCTTCACATGACTGACAGCGTGAAGTTGCCTTTATACTGTGAGACAGAGAAAAGTGTGAGCTGGAGAGATCCTCAACGCGCTTTTACCAACTTTATAACCTGTACGTCGGCTCTCCAGAGAGGCCGTGACTGCCGCGGGGTTTTTTTGTGTCGCCACTGCCTTTCACAAAACAACAAGATGCTGGAAATTAGATTTTAATGGTGCGGTGACAGGCATAATGGAGAGCTACACAGGTTCTCGCTAACAACAGCATGCCTCATGAATAGGTTTAGAAATAGGCAGACTTTGGTTTAAGAAGACAGGAGGGAAACCGTGAAGAATAAAAATAAAATAAAAATAAGTTTGGACTGAGTGTTCGATAGATTCAATACTCAGAAATGAGCCTCGGGTTTAAGATGAAGGCCTCAGTTTGTATGAAGATTTGAAATGAAACTTAAAAACAGAAAGTTCCTTACGTCCACGTAGTTTGCATTGATGTAATCTCTCGTCTTCCCGTCTTTATCAGCCTGAGACGAGAGCCGCACCCGGCTGTGGTCATCTGAGGGTTAAAGTAAAAAAACATAGTGATCAGATCCATGTGGATTGTATCTATCTATCTATCTATCTATCTATCTATCTATCTATCTATCTATCTATCTATCTATCTATCTATCTATCTATCTATATATCTGTCTATCTACCTATCTGTCTATCTGTCTGTCTGTCTGTATAAAGTGTACTCACAGGCCAGGATGTTGCTGTATCTGTTCTTAGTCTTGTTGTCAGGATGGTTGGAGCTGTCAGTGGTCATCCCCATGTCCACAGTGCACTCCTGCACCTCCTGAACACACACACACACACACACACACACACACACACACACACACACACACACACACACAATTCAATCCTAAACAATATATTGGGAGAGTAGTAGAAATCTCAAAGGCAGAGATTTTAAAACCTCCACAAATTTCATCAAAAGTATCTAAAATATGTTATAAATCTGACTGCAGAACGCTTGTAATGTTATTTTCCAATTTTCGAGTAAATAATTTTATCCCTGCTTCTTCCACAGACTATTAAGAGAGTAGCTTTTTCCTAGTGGCCAACAACAGTACTGCAACATAAAATTAAAATTCATAGTCACTTTCAGTCTGTGGGAAATTTTAACTGGCCTTTTTAACTATTTACTGATATTCTATAGACAACCCGTTAAAGTGGAAGATTAATCGATAAATATCTGTGAGTTACAGCCCTATAGAAGACTATAAAATAAGGTAAAAAATTAGCTTTTGGGACTGAAGAACAAATAAAATAATTTTAAATAAATATTTAAAAATAAATCTGTGGGTCGATGTGATTTCTCATGAGTCTTAAAATTTAAGACTTAATATTCAACAATTTTTAGCTTTAACTTTGAAAAATAAATGTTTTAATGATTCAGGGAAATAATAGCAAAATATTATAATACATCCGTGACTTCTTCCACTACATCCATGCATGTTAACAACAACACGTTGCGTTACAAGACGAGACAGAAGCACAGCTACGTCGTGTACGGCAGCGTCCGTCGATGAATAAAGACGTCAGGAGGAGAGCGTCTTACCTCGTAGCTCTCCTTCAGTATCTAATGATGAGGGTGCGGAAGCAGCAGGCAGCCACGGCGTTTCCGTGACAACACAGTCAACCAAAGAGGTGCAAAAATACAAATTACAAGACAACACACACACACAAAAAAAAAAACAACACACTAAAAAGAACACACAAATTCATCTCACAGTTACAGTTCATGCTACTGCCAACACAAAGGGAAAATCAACCCAAATAAAACAAGATGTAAAAGATTCAATATTCACAGTTGTATGGCGCCCTCCACTTCCTTTCAGGCGGAAATATTGTACTTAAACAACCCTCGTATCTCCAAGATGTCAGCTTTTATAAAAACAGCCTCGTTTCAACTTTTAGACATTATCTAAAGTCTTAAAGAAACAACCTGTAAATGATTTTCTCTCTTTTAATCATTCAATTCATGTTATTTGCTTCAGTGCGTCACTATGGTATACGTCCCATGCTACTCAGAGAACTACGGTTACACAAGTTACTTCAGTTTCTACTCTTTACTTCAGTTTTTAATTCAACTTTAGGTCTTTTTCCATCGTGCATGCCGTTTTCGTTTTTCATCCTTCCTTTATCTGATTTTAAACCTTAAACAATCAGTTAATTAACCATTTAGTCGGTCGACAGACAATGACTCTGCAATAATTTTGACATTTAATGAATAATTGTTTTAAGTCGTTTTTTAAGCAACAATGTCCAGCAGGATTTCTGAAAAATGTCACCTCACTTTGGTTACCAGAGAATATTTCTATAAAAATTTCAGGAACTGAAGATATTTTTTCAAAGTTTCCATTTTGCCTCATCTTCTTTTCTTCAATGTCGGTGCTTTTACTTTGGTGACAATTTCCCTTTGATCCCGTTACTGCAGTAATTGGAGGAAAACCTGTACTTTTATAATTTTGTCTGTGACGCAGGAGAGCGAGGTCGTGTGAGCCATACACTGTTCTTAAAAAGAAAAGGTCTGTTTCAGAATGTTTTTGGAGGAACCTTTCAATGCGGAAAATGGTAGAAATCTTATATTAAAACACTTTCTTGCAAAGGTGAAAATGTTTTCACCACTTTTAAAATAATAGATATAATCATCATTACGTTAAATTACTTTAGAAATAACATTTCCCAATGACATTGGGAAAGTAATTATGACAAAACAAATGCCAATATATATTTTTGTCACCTCTAGGTCTCCATAGCGTTGTCGTCTTTGTGTTGGTTTTTCCTTTAGTGGCAGTTTGAGAACAAAACAAAATGGAGCTTTGATTCATGAAGTGACTGGAGTCATGAAGTCTTTGAGTTCTGGAGCCTGTTAACTGAAGGTCGACAGATAAAAGACCACTGACTCACTGCTCACATCAATGAATGGAGGCTCCTCACAAAAAGCTGAACCGGGGCCACAACACTCCAACCTCCAACTGATGATCATTATTATCAATATTATTATAATTAATTAAAAACAATCATGTAATGTTGCTGCCCTGCGTCAAGCCAGTAAATGTGACACATCATCACAGGTTTTCAAGCAGCATGCAGACAACCTGATGGCAATCATCAACACACAAACGCACGCACGCGCACGCACACACGCACGCACGCACGCACGCACGCACACACACACACACACACACACGCTACAGTCAGACTGTAAAAGAAACATCAGCCAAAAAAGAAATCTTAAATTTGAAATATTCATGTTTTTATACCTCAAACTCTCGCTGGAAGCCCTGAGTGTCGTGGAGTTCAGCGACATGTTTGACGTAGTCCCGCACTGGAAAAGCCGTCTGCTCATCTACAAGACAGGACATTTTGGACAGTAAGGACATTTTAAAAATATTAGGACACTTCTGTAAAAAATAAACTAAAGAAAGTTTAGAAAAGTTTTTGTAAAATTTGAATTTTTCCCCTTGAATGAGGAATTTTTTGTGAAATACAGCAATTTTTGAAAATTTTTGGAAAGAGAAATCATTTTTATAAATTGGAGACATTTTAGGGGGAGGGGACAACTTTACAAAATTTAGGAAGTGCAATACATAAAATGAGAACATTTTTGGACAGCATGGACATTTTAGAAAAATTGGGACCCTTCTGTTGTGAACTAAGCAATTTTTGTAAAGTTTTGAAAGACAGTACATTTTTGGAAGGAAAGGGCATTTTTGAAAATTTTAGAAAAGAGAGGGTCTTTTTTTTTTAGTAAGTCTCCCCCTTTCTTTTTAGGGTTTGGACTTGGTTTCAGGGTTTATGTTGCAGGTTTTAAGTTTAGATTAAGGTGGTTTGGGAATGTCAGTGCGTGTTACCAGATGTTAATGCAGCTGTGGACGGGGCAGCGATGACTCTGGGAGATGAGCTGTCGTCGATGTAGAAGTGAGCCGTCTGAAAACACGTCCTGTCGACAAAACACACACATCTGATGAAAAAGATCTTTTATTTAACATCAGGTGTTTCGTTTGGGATTCCGCATTTATTTATTCTCTGGATGTGTTTATGAAATAAATGCACCATTTCCAATGATCTATACTAGAAATATGACAAAAATTTTAAGAAAACTATTGTTTATTGTTTAACATACATATAGAAAAACTAACTCTTATCATCAGGGAAAGTTATTAAAGTAAAGGGAAATATATTGTGTAGAAAACACGGCTGAAACATTAAACACAAACGCTGAATAAAAGAGTTTTGTTGGGCAGGAAAACAAAAGAGAGACAACACAGCAGCGATTCTGACAAACTGGAGATGCTTTTGTTTTCGTGTGACTCTGCGTCCCAGATTCTGGAGAACACACGGTAATCTTCCCAAAAACACAGGGAAAAAGATGTTCTGTTAATCCTTGACACGTTTTTAAACGGATGAGATCGCCTCTGATGAACCTGTGTTGTCTCGGCCAGAAATGGGCATCAGGGATTATATACGACACACACACACACACACACACACACACACACACACACACACACACAGAAAAAGCTCTGAGATTAAAGATGGATGCTTTGGAGAAACTGCTCTGAGACACACAAACAGTTATTCTCACAGCTCGTTATTCATCAACTGAGTGTTGGATTTTTGATTTATGTGGTTTCTGCAGTTTCTGACTCCTCGCCTCCTACACAAGTTAAATCCCATTGATTATACTTGTATTTAATTTAACCTTTTGTCAAACTCCACCATTTTTGTGCACAAGGCTGAAAATAACGTACTCAAAATAAAAAGGTTCCTGTTCTTCAACCGTTCCGCTCACAGTCATGACCCTGGTCTCCTCTGAAAGGAAACACTTTAAATTTAAAGTCAGACTGAGTAAGAGAAACACAGAACCAAAAGTTACAGAGGCACAAACATGGTAGAAATGTATTTTCTTGTATTTTGGCTCGTTCATTTTAGCATAAAAAACTGAAAATAAAGCATGAACTTTAGTGAGGGAAACACTTTGGAGCCTGAACCAGTTCTTTGTCAACGGCTGCTGCAGTGAATCTTAAAATGCTTTACTCAGACTTAAAAACTCTGCTCTCATTCAAGATGGGAGTTTATATGAATTTCAATGTTAGTTTAAGCAAAACATGATAATCCTGAATGTCTTAATAAACTTCTGTTCATTTATCTGCGAAGCTGAGCATGAGACCAAAATGGAGCCCTGAGAGTTGAAGACCCGTAAGTCCTAACTGTTGAGCTTTTAGCCTCATTAGCCTCATGCTAATGTCGGTTGGTCCAACTCTTTTGGTCCAGACTGTTTGTGTCTCTTCATGGTTGTTTTGTGTGTTTTAGTTGTTTTAGTCCCTTTGTGGTCGTTTTGTGTCTCTGTCGTTGTTTAATGTCTTTCAGAGGCCATTTTGTGTCTCTTTCTGGTTGTTTGTGTGTCTTTGTGGTCGGTTTGAATCTCTTTGTAGTCATGTTACTTGTTCTGTGTGTCTTAACTGAGCTCCATGACTTCCAATCCAGGAATATTAAGAGTCACTTTAAAGCTGCTACATAAATGAAGTTGGATTTGATCAGACGCCTTTTAAAACGGTGCATCTCTCCTCTTGTTGTAAACTTGTACCGTTGACCAGAATCCCCTCAAACTGCTTGACCTAAAATGCACAGCAGCAGTGTCCAAATGAGCACCATGTTGTCACGAGGGTAAGAAAAAGGACACAACGACAGCAGGATTAGTGCAGTTTGGCCTCCTGCCGCTCACTCTACAAGACGCTGACACGATTCCCTCTGTCTGACATAATCAGGCGGATGTCCTTTTCTATCCCCGACCCTCTCTGGACGCTCTCGGCTGGGTGGACGCTCGCAGCGCTGCAGCCAAGGTACATCCTTCACTGAGGATTAATCCCCCTGCTCCTCAGATTATTACCAGCTTAGCACTGCTCAATCTTGGAGATACAACAACAAGGATGGCTGCAAAACAAGAACAATATGTTGAGCCTCCGGCACAGCAGATGAGAAATGTGCAGTCTGTGAAAAACATGACTAAAAGTCTTTACACTGCGTTTGACAGCGTGTCCTTGATCGGACTTCTGAGGTTGGTTATTTCACGGTCTGAGGAGGCAGGAGGGTTTTTTTTTTTTTTACTACCACACAACGAAAAAATGTTTTCAGCACAAGAAGAAAATAAACTTTTAGGTTTATGCTCTAGAAAAAAAAAAAAGACTTTTAAACTATTCTCAAAGAAACATTTTGCTCTAAATCCAGTATTTCATACATCTCAATAAAAAAAAAGAAAGAAAAACAATAAAAAAAAAACAGCATCTCTCAAGGTAAAACCAGAGGAATCAAAACTGTCAAATGTGGAGCGGCGGCGGCTGAAAGGCTTCATTCAGTCCGCGGGCGGCCGCAGCAACAACACTACACAGGAGGTATTGTCAGTGAGGGGGATGATGGTGGGCAAACACACACACACACACACACACACACACACACACACACACACACACACACACGAATAAAAACACTCAGGACAATGTAAGAACAAGACTGAGCTCGTGTTCAAGAAGATTAAGATCTCCAGACATATATGACAGTCGTCTGGCCAGTTCACTCCCCCTCCTCATATTAAATGATATGATGGAGCTGCAGGGCTGTGTGTTTTTAAAAAGACTGGATTAGATTATTTACACCTATAAAGACAGAAACCAGTGATAAAAAAAACAGGAAGTTCTTCATTTTGTACGATGATATTAAAGTTTTGAGCCTCCACAGGAGGATGGGAAAATGCATACGCTCACATCACATTTACCCGGAACGATATCGCAAGAGGAGAAAACCCAGCTTTAGCCGAACAACATCATTCAACGAAAACACATACTATTGTGTTTTTGTCGACTTAAAAAAATAATTTCTATTTTGCACAAAACTGAAATTGAAACCCGGCCACGAACTCTAGATATAAATATTTTGTTTACAGATAAATCTAAGCTTCTCAGTTCCTTGATTGAGCTGCTGTTTCTCTCTGGTTGATCTGATGTTATTCAGTTTCAAGTTACATCATCAAACAAACCTTAAATTATATTTTTTTAAATTTTTAAAAACTGTTCATTCTCTCTGTGTGTGTACTGTACAGGTCACATCCTGTTTGTCCAGAATCATATAAAATATCAGCCGTTGGTGTGAAGTCTTCACTTTTGACCTTTAACCACTAAAATCTAATCAGGTCCTCCTTGAGTCCAAGTGAACGTTTGTGCAAAATTTGAAGAGTTTTGAAAGGAGTTCCCGAGATACTGTGTTCAGAAATGTTTTGTGAGGTCACGTGACCTTGACCTTTGACCTTTAACCACCGAAATCAGTTTGTTCTCGAGTCCAACTGGACATTTGAGTCGAATTTGAAGAAATTCCCTCAAGGCCTCCCTGAGATATCAAGCTGTCGCCGCTGAGAAGGCGTGAAAATCAGATGTGAAAATGTCCCACCTCCGCCTGCCCCCGAACACCTGACTGAATGTGAGTGTGACCACCAACTGCAAGCGCTGCGAAGAACAAGCATCCCTCATCCATTACCCTTTGGCCCAAACATCATGTGGTGTCACGTTGGGCTTTGTATGAACGAGGCGCCGTATCGCCCGTTATGTCGTTATGACCCACGTGCCTCAGTGTTCTCTCTGTGGAGCGCAGACTGCATTGTAACAGGCTGTACCGCAGTTTGAGCCAAACTGATCCCAGACCACCGCCTTCTGAAACCTTTGATATACCTTGCATGGATTATCACTACGCTACCAGTGTGTCGATATAATATATAAACAGGCAACTGTTTGGAATCATTTTCGCCATAATAAGACGCCCGAGTCGTACTGACCTCCAGTAGATGAGGATGCTGACGAGGACGATGAGGCCGACGAAGGTGAGGGTGGAGATGACGGCCAGGGGAACCACGGCCTTCCTCTCTCTTTCCCGGATCGAGCCGACCCTCGACTCGTGGCTGCTGTTACTGGCGTCTGGAGGGGGGGAGGGACCGGCAGAAGACAGGAAGTAAAACTAGTGCAGAGCGAGGGAATTAAAATCAGAGGCATCACTCGTTCTGCTGCACGCCGGAGGTTTATCGTCGACGTGTGTCTCAGAGGCGAAGCTGCTCTGGCTGCAGATTTAGTCAAAGACACATGTGGTACACTGGTGGCTCCCAGCCTTTTTTGTATGATGTAACCCCACAGCCATGTCAGATAAAGTAAAGTACCCTTTCATTCACACCAACCTATGTTCCAAATGTGTTCATTTATGTTTAACATGTTTTCATTTTAAACTGGACGTTATTTAATACTGTTAATTATATAAAAGTGGATATTGCTGCACTGATGTACACATCATACACTTGAACTGATGATGTTTAGGTCGACTTGGTCAAGTGTGGATTTATATTACTTCCACTTGGAGTGGCTGAATCTAGACAATTCAACCATTTATCCTTTACTTTTAGCTTTACTGAATATCTCATGTATTTAATTCATTTTCCCTTTCAGCTACTTCAATATTTATCCAATACTGTTAGCTACCCAATTAAATAAAAAACATAAAGTATCTATCTATCTATCTATCTATCTATCTATCTATCTATCTATCTATCTATCTATCTATCTATCTATCTATCTATCTATCTAATTCAACCACTTATCTATTAGCTATTTACTTCATTTATGTATTACTTAATGTTAGCTAATTATTTCAACCATTTCCTAGTATTTTAGCTAACTGTTCAGAATTAGAGATGACAAATAATAAAAATGCCTGTCTTGTCTAATTGTTAAAATATGTTGAAAATATGAATGTGAATTATTTTCCTGTGCATTACTGAACTCGGCATTGATAGTGTTTGTAACGTTTCAGTAGCACAACGTCATAATAAGATACTAGTTTCCTTCTCTTCTACCACTTCAGTGTTGGTGATTAAAAGCGTCTTCTATATAACAAATCTAATAATGCCAAAAATAAGAGCTGAGTCTTAATAAACTGGAATTAACCATTAATATAGTTTGGAATATGCAACCTTCATTGGATTGAGAGATGGAAGTCTACAGAAGAATTAGACCAACATCAACAAGTTCTTGAGAAACTGGATTAGGGTTAGGAATCACCTCTTACTATGGAGCAGAAAACAAGGAGTTGTTTTTGAGACACCGTCAAACCAGTGCTCCTCAAAAACAGAGCGGAGAAACTTCTTATATGATTTCTGACTGAGATCACAATGGGCCTCATTCACCAATATCTAAGTATTTTCTTAAGAAGATAGAAGAGTCTTTTCTAAGTTTTGTGAATTGTGCGCACCTGTGCTCTTAGATTGATGAACTCCAATCTCCTCGTAAATTGAAAGTGTGCCCTAATTAGGATGAGACCGAAGGGTCGTGTGCAGAAGTCACAAAGAGATACCGTAAGGGAAAGTTGAGAAAATACCAAAATGAAAAATCTCAAGACGGAATCAAAACGCAAAAGGAACTTTAGTGGTTCTGGAGTGGAGGTACTGCTGCAGCTTATTTTGCTCAAACATGTCAGCACTCGTATTCGCGTAAGAGCGCTCTTGAGTGAGCGTAGATTCTGTTCTTACCTAAGAAAAAAATCCCAAATAAGAAAACACTGGTGAATGTCAGAATCGTCGTAGTAAGTGTAAAGAAGAAAGAAAGAATGGTTGGTGAATGAGGCCCAATGTCCATAAATTTCAACTGTTCTCTTGATGTGTCCAAATTTAAAGTCGTCCCTGGTGCGAAAAACCTAAATGTACAAGAAGCTAAAGGCCCCTCAGATGACTCAGGTTTATCTCTACGACTGAGCTTATTCCTGCCTCCAGAGCAGCTTGGCCTCCTTGAACCATCTGCAGAACTAAAACTCCAACACTCTCAGATCTCTAATAATACACTTCAGAGAGAAACATGAACCCTGTTAACAGCCCGGCACTGAAACACAATGTACCACCATTCACATTCAGCCGTCTGCTGCACAAACACAAAACTCATCACATTCAAACCACCTGCCAAACCACTTGAAAGAAACACAGAGACGCACAAAGGCTCATAATCAAAAGTCCACCACAGATCAAGCGAGAACATATTCATCAAACTGCAGCAGCACACAAACAAAGCTGAGCTGGAGTCAATCAAGCAGCATAAATGTAACTTTGAATAACAGAAAAAATGAAAACCTGACAGCTGAACCTGACCTCCAGAGCTGCTGCTGCTGAATCCTCCCTTTATCTGTCTGATAACCAGTAAGGAAAACACTAGTGTGGATTAACCTTGACTGGGAGGCTGTTTGTCAGTACTGTAACTCTTCTGCACAAACTGACTCAGTTCAGTAATGAATGGCTGGGTCTGCCCTGTTGACCAGGTCATAAAGAGTCTGTTGTGTGCTTTCTACTCTGTGCACACTCAGAGTAAAACCCATTCATTCAGTCATCCATGCAATATCCAAATGTCTGCCTCTCAAAAACCCCGGACACAAGGGCGATGATAATGGGGCGACGGAAAGAAAAAGCCGGACAGAAGATGGAAAAGGTTATTGGTTTTTGGTAAAGAGACAAACGTGACGAGAATTAAGGACACAAAACTTCTACTCCTCGTGAAAAGATTTTTAGATTAAATGCTGAAGTTGAACTAAATGATGAAGGATGGATTTCTGTTACTGTACATCCGCCTGTCAAAATGTCAGGGGCACCGATATGGAAATACACTGGGAAAGTTACAGTCATATTCTAAAGGACGGTATCTGTGTTTGAACCGGTTTACAATCTGAGGAAATAGATTATATAACCAACTCTCGTAATTGTCCTTACTGTCTTGGAATAATGTCATTTCTTTCCCATTGTCGTTTTATGATAATACTGTTATTATTTCATCATGTTTGCCATTGTTACTTCTGGGCGTTGTTCACAGATAGAAAAGTAAAGAGTAAGAGTTTTATTGTTTCCGCCCTGACAAAGACCCAGTGACGTTTAATTAATACGCCTGATCACAACTTTGCCTCAAAGGGCTTTACCTTTCATACAACACCTATCTTTAAACCTTTGTTTCAGATAAAGAGTTAACTTAAAGAGACTTGAAACTTTGCTGCAGACAGATAATTCATAACATACGTTTAATTTCAATATGTCAAAGTTGTGTTTGTCTTGTTGCTGCGACAACTTGAAAAACTTTTGCTAAATGTCTTTTCAATGGTGCTTTTGACAAACACAACTTGCCCAAGAGTACGGCATCCGGCATATAGGGCCAAACAACAAGCCAACACAAACAAAAATAACAAAAAAGAAAAGAAAAACACAATAATAAAAATTTTAAGTATTAATTTTAATTAAATTTAAAAAACTACACAAACAAGAGGGCAGATTGTTGATTTTGATGTATTATCTAACTGCAGCAAGTTTTAACTCTCCGCAAGTTTATTTCCGTATAAATTAACTCAATATAATCAGAGGGAAGGAAGTCGGTGTGCAAACTGATGTGGTGATTTGTTGTTAATGTGGCAAAACCACCGAATATTCTTCCCCAGTCGATTCCCAGTCTAAAAATCATTATCAATCTAAACCTGTATCCCTTAAAAACATCCACAGGTTCTGTGAAGTATACGTGATTTCTTGTTAATGAGGTACAGCGGGCAAATTCACCTGAATGGTTCTTTAAAAGCCTCACATCTGATCTGTTCTGCCACTAGGTTGATAGCAGAAGCGGGTTTTATTCAGATAAATTAGACACTTTAAAAAAAAAATCTGTAATTAAAGAAATTGCCGAAAGCCTCATGAATTGATCTGTTTACTGAGGATTGTAAGTCATTTAAAGGGCAGTGTAGTCGGACACGGTATAGATGAGGACGGTGTCTGATTCGGCAGCAGCTTTAAAGAGCTCTGCTGCACTCTGCTGGCCACATCAAGTAACATCTGGCCAGAGTAAATCTATGTTTCTCAAATTGTGATTGAGGATTTTGGACATTGTTCTATGTACTTGAACACATCAGAAACATAAATAAAAAACATTTTGCTTTCTTGTAATAAAGAAGCTGCCTTAATTGTGGTGCTGCCTCAGTTTATCACTTCTCGCATTTAAAACCACTGATCACCAGAGCAGATCTCAGGTCTATTCAACTATAAATAACCCCAGGTAAATACTGGGCTTAGATAGAGTTCTTCCCAACTACTTTTCACCTTATAAATGTGATAAATTAAAAGTTAAATGACTCCCCTCACTGGCCGATTTTAGACTTTTACTATTTAGCGATGTCTCTGATTTTCCCTGATGCTGTATATCCTTTTGTTTTGTCCAGCCATGTTTGCTTTTCTTTATATCCTCTGGAAAATATTTTGTTACTTGTTACTGGAGAGTTGCATCTTGTTTGAACCTACGGATTGGTCTAGTTTACGGTTTAGCGACCGACATGGCATCCTGATCATTGTGCCCATACCGGACCTCTCACCAAATGCATGCTGGGATCGGCTCCAGCTCTTCATAAACAGAACAGATGGTTTACAAAATGGATGGATTAATGGTACGTGATTGATCTGCGTTATGGGATCCTGTTATTTTCGCTTTCACAGACAAAAATGAAAAAAGAAAATGAAATGTAGTTTTGTTGTTGACAGATGGTGGATTAGTCATCGTTCGGATGTCCAGAACTCTCTCCTGATCCCTTGGCATTGTGCAGATGTAATGCAGCTTTTTCCCCCAACACGGACGGCGATTTTACCTGCGACTGGGTCCTCTTCCTCCGACTCTCTTTCCATGCGCTCGGAGATACTGAAGTCAGAGGACGTCTCGTTGTCGTACAGGCTTTCACCCTGCCCTGAGCCGCTCTCCTCCTCCCCACCCAGCGACCAGGGTGAAGCCGAGGTTACCGCCGGAGTGACTGGAGCTGCGGTGCTTCCTACCTCAGAGGTCATAGCACTGCCGCTCTCGCTTTCAAAATAGAACGCTGAGGAGTGGTCGTCCGAATCATCTGGGGTCTGGCCAGACTCGCTGTTAGTGACTTTGGTCGAATAAGGGAGTGCGCTATCCCCCGAGGCCGAGGTTTGAACCCTGTCCCACTCCTGATCTACGCCCTCCTGGGAGTCAAGGAACAGGGCCGAACCAGATGCACTGCTGCTAGTGTCTAACACCTGTCCCTCGGGGGTGGGGGTGAAGGGGGATGCTGTGGGAGAGGAAGGGAGGGCAGAGTTCCCATCTGACGCCAAGAACCAAGGATCCCTGACGCCAGACGCTGTGGCTGCAACAGAAATGGGCAGGTCACTATGGGTGGCTTGGAGAAGGTGGGGGTGTAGAGAGGACGATGACGGAGAGATAGCGCTATGAGAGAGCAGAGGCTGGTCTAAGGACAGACCATCAGAACCCGCCACAGAGTGAACGCCGTCTATACCAACACCAAAGGACGAAGGGAAGCCAACACTCGAGTAAAGCTCTAAGCTAGCAGAGTCCCAGGCTGAGGACGGCAGGGGGACATGAGGAGAAGCATGCAACCAGGACGAGGACGCCGACGGCTCCAGAGAACAGCCGCACATGGTTTCCACATCGCTAGCTAACAGCAACCCGTCACCGCTGACCTCTGGGAGAAAAGATTCTATTGAGCTCCCTTTGGCGTACCTCGAGTCCTCAAACCCAGCGGAGAAAGAGTGGGATAAGCCCGGTGTCGCACCAGAGAGGGTGAAGTCACTAGAAAGGAGAACCGAGGGCTGCAGGGTGGGGCTGAGAGACAGGGAGACTGTAGAGAGTGACGGATCCCAGGAGGAATGGGACAGCTCGGCAGCGACGGCGGTGCCAGACGGATCTGGCATTGTTTGGAGGGGAGGGGTATCGCTAAACACTAAAGGGTGACCTGAAGAAACCGACAAAGACGGAGAACCAGACAACAAATCACCATCGCTACCAGTATCATCGAACACGACACCGCGGGAGATGGGGTCAGTCGCCCAACCAGACAGGGGGTGCGAGGGGTGAGGGAGGTGAGGCAGGGTGGAGGCAGCGAGTGTGGGGGTTGGAGGAGAAGCTGGGTCTTTGCTAGACAGCGGTGCGGTAGCGGCATGCTGGGAGGAGTCCGATGCAGAGGCGGACAACATGGGCCAAGGTGAGGAGGGAGGGTCATGCAGGCAAGCGGAGGGGGCGGTGTCGGGGTCCGCGGTGTCACACAGAGGGGAGGAGGCGTAGGAGGAGGAGGAAGAGGAGGGGAGGACAGAGGGGCGCTCACCATTGGACACCGGCTTCGTGGTCTGCAAGAGAACAGCACCCAACCGGACAGAGGTCACGGCGGACGAAAAATGAGGCACACTGGGACTCGTGGGACTACGTGGGACAGCGTCACTCGGGGAGGAAGGTTGGGAGGTCGAAGTTTGGATCGCTGGAAGACCTCCGCGTTCAGAGCTGCCGTCTTCGTTTATGGCACTCGCCAGGCCTTGGTCGGTCTCAGCCTGGATGAAGGTCGATGATGTTGCTGTGCTGCTCGTGTCACCGGTGCGAGACCTCACTGTAGCTGTCGTGCTGCTGTGTGAAGAAATAACTTTTCCACCTTTTGTCTTTGCACTGGTGAACGTCGGAGTGGTGGTACTAACAACACCTTTTGGACTGACGCCTCTAGGAACGCCATCTGTCTCTGTATTGGGGTAAAAAGGAGTAGTGGAAGTGGAGATGAAGAATTCCTTGGTTGTGCTTGTTGCTGTGGAGTAAAAGGGAGCGTTGCCACTGAAGTCAGCATCTCCGCTGGTTTCTGGTGACAGGGTGACCTCTGGTGGCTGTGTGGAGGTACTGCGGCGTCCCGCCTCCTCCGAATGACTCAGGATTTGATCAGACTGAGTGGATCTGACTGGGGGAACCGGATCAGTGCTGGTTCTTCTCTGACCCCACGCTGCTGTTGTGGTTCTGATGTCAGGTAGAGGTAAAAGAGGTGATCCAGTAGTCGTAGTTTTCGGGGAGTGTGTAGGATTCAAGAGAAGATCATAATCCTCGGTTTGGACGGGTTCATTTATATCGGGTTCATAGTTGCCCTGTTGGTGACAGAAAGATTTACAGACAGAAATAAATAACAGTGATAATATAGGAACTAAACAAGAACATTAAACATTTTTTAACGAAAAATAAACATTCCCTTACCTCCTCATCAAATTCATCTGAATCTGGATCCAATGCATTTTCTGGAAAAAGGCACATCATTACATCATTAGTTCTTCAAGGACTAAAATAAGTCTTCAAATGTCAAAGTCATGGACTACACAGTTTAAACTTTTGTCTGGTTTGTCATTACAATTCTCTGGGTTGTATTTATGTTGGTTCATTTCCTAGGGGTTGAAAATGTCCGAAAAAAAACAAACAAACAAAAAAACAGAAAAGTGACAAAAGGGTAAAACAATTTGAAAACAATGTGAGGAGAAAATCACGGAGAGGAAAAGGCGAGAAAATGTGGGACACTGTGTTTCTAGAAGCTTCAGAAAAATCTCTCTCTCTCTCTCTGGATGGATGTAAATGTGACAAAAGGTCAGAAGGAGAAAGTGGAAAAGAGGGGAAAAGGTTGTACACACCACCTTAAGCAGTATGTTCGCTTTAAGATAACGAAAATAAACCAAATGGGGATGAACACTTGCATGCGACACATCAGGCACATTTGGAATTTCATGCATGGGTTCCCCCAAAGACACAAGCAAACACAGAAAACCTCGAACAAAAAGCATTTGCAACTAATCAATTTTCCTGTTTCATCCTCCTTATCAAACCAGACGAGCCAAGGGAAGGAATCTGAACTGAAAACATTCAGCCACCTTCCTCTGAAGTTGTTTTGGTTTTCAAACTCAGCCCGTCCGTCACCAAAGAGGGATAAAACAAACTCACAAACAAGAGTCTGCAAATGCCACATACACTGAGCGAGCTCAGACGCACAGCACACAGCGGGCTTGTCGGGGGGCAGGTGTGGCTCTTACCTGTCTGAGGCTAAGTGACACATCATGGAGACCAGATCAAACTGGCTTGTGAAGCATGAGATGAGGTTTTACAAGTTTAATGAACTGGGTTTGAAGGAGATGACTGAGGGACATTTTGGTTGAAAACAAAACTTTCATCTATCAACGGATCGCTTTTGTTGAGCTATATCTGATAAGAAGCACGGCATGAATTAAATAATAAAATTACAGGAAAAGACTAGTCAATTAACTGATTAGTCAATCAACAGAAAGTTAATTAAACTTTTACTCTACTTTGACTTTAGAATTAATACTTTTAGCCAGTTATCAAATAAAATTAAAACATTTACAGATTCTAACTGCTAAAATTTGCATGATTTTCTTTCTTTCATATCATTAATTAAATTATTTTAATTTTAAGATAAATCGATGGGCTCATTAGGAATTACTTTTGACAGTGACATTTAATAAATCTATCTGATTAATCATAAATCTGATATATTTGATAGGTTTAATGATAGGAAAAATTATCTTTAGTTGCTTTGTTGAGTCTAATTATTTAGATTTTCTTTTCTGGGTTATAAAATTACCTCACAATCACAACTACACCTGAAAGTAATGCATTAATACTTATGAACTAAAAATAAAAATGCTGATAATTCAAAAATTATTTTAAGTTATTATTTTGTCTAAAAGCAAAAGTTGCTAATGGCTATATTGATATGAATCAGAAAAAAAACTGCAGATTCAGCGGCTGAAACAAGCAAAGGTGATACAATTTTTGAATGTAAACATTTTAAAATCAATTTTCTGTTGATTAACCTACAGTTTAATTGGCTAATAGTTACAAACGTAGACCTAGCTAGCTTTAACATTAAGCTATCCGAGTTGGTGCAGCATTAAGCTAACGCTATGATCTCTACGAACATTTCGAAAAGCAAAATTACTTTTGTGGAATACATTGTAACAAACTTAAAACATCTTTATAATCAAAATGAGTCATTTTAGGCGCAGCTCAGATGTGACTGTAGCTTATCTCAGTGTAGTTTACCGTTAGCTTAACCACACAATGGTGTCGCATTCACTTCAGTCACGTAAACCTACTGGATGATGCAGAATATAACTCATTCATGCAAACTGACACTGAAATAGGATGCAGGGGATTATTTTTTCTTTGTTACAAGACATATTAGTTTATTTAATATAAAGTTATAATACAACGTTGTTGTGATTGTCATTCCAATCCACGTTACACAAAATGCTGCTGCAAACATGCAAACATTTCTCTTACTGTGAGATGCAGAAGGAACGGACGCCACAAAGTGAAAACAAAACACAGATGGAGGTTTTGTCTCTCCATGTGACATGAAGGTTACACAGGAAATGACCCCAAACCAAGCATGTTGGGTTTTTTTCTTAGAAATATAGAAATATATAGAGAGAAAGCACATTTGAAGAGTTCACAGAGAAACTTATGAAACAGTTAAAAACACAGAAAAAGATGAGTCAAACAACAGCTCTGCATGTGTGTGTGATTAAACCCCAGAGAGAAGCGAAGGGAGGGTGAGGAGTGAGATAAAGAACAAAACTTTGTTCGTATCGTTCAGGGTTCGGAGGGAGGAAGAGTGGGAGGATGGAAATGTTTGTTAGAGAAAAGAAATGTCAAATATATTACTTCAAAACGAGACACTAAATAAAAACTTTTCCCTTTTTCTATCAAAATTTAAATGTACGACAAACAGAAAACAAGCCAAAGTTTTCTAGATTTTAAGTTAATAGTTGTGAGTTGGACTTTCTTAGTTACAGCGATATTTAGTCATAATTATGAGTCAGATTTTTGACTTTTTAAGTTAAAATTATGAGAGTAAGTCAAAGTTTTGATTTTCTACAAAATTATAAGATATTCTAACTTTAATTCTACATTGAAGATACTAAATTGAAATTCATATTTACAATTTTGACTTACTATTGCTCATATTTTTAACTAACAATCATAATTATGACACACTATCAGCTCATTTAGTTTACCACTAATACCGTGAGTTTGTTTGTTGTTTTTAAACAATTCTTTTTGTGTGTTTTCCTGCTGGGAATTAATATTCAATCATTTATAAAAAATCTTATTGCTCCATATTTCAACCCTACTCTAAAACAAAATGAAAAACTGCAGTGAAGAGTAAGAAATATCTGTCGAACTCTACGCTTGGTCTCGGGCAGGGTCGCTCTTACCAGGGTCGTCAGCGGGCATGACGACTGTCAGCTGGTCGCTCACACGTCCGTACAGACCGTTGGTGCAGACCGCCACAACCTGGACCACGTAGCTGGTGTTGGCTGACAGATCATCGAGTATCGCCCCCTGGTGGAATGACATAGACATTGAAGGATGTTTTAGACCAACAGCTACAAACTACATACAGTGTACACAGTGTGCTTTTAATAAAGTCTGAGCAAGTCTTAAAATAAAGTAGTTTTTAATAAAGTAAAGTTTTATTTTCCAGAGAGTAACTTGGTCTCAGCTGCTAATTCAGGCCGGATAGAGGTGATAGACTCTCTCTCTCTCTCTCTCTCTCTCTCTCTCACCACATCCTGGTCTCCGTCGGTCAGGTATTCAGCGGGGACAGAGTTTTCTGCGTTGGACAGTCCGTAGCTGACGGAGTATTTCTCGATGCTGGCGTCGTACACCGCCCGCGGCCGCTCCCACGTCACCAGCAGGCTGCTGAGGTTGTAGGGCGCCGCCTGGATGTTCTCCGGCTCTGAACTGCAGACTGACGGAAACGCAGACGAGATAAATTCAAAAAAGGTTGGAAATCTTCCACATTCCCAATTTCTTTTTTTATATCATTCCCGCCTGATCAGTTTCGCTCCTTGTCCCATTGTAACTGCCGATTGTTACAGGAAGTTTACTACAGACCAGAACATCCCTCAGGTAAATCATGACCTTGAACGCAGCAGAATATAAAAGGAGAACAGATATAACACTTCAGAAGCGTGTTAAATCTCCTGGCATCAAACCTATGATCTGTGGCCAACAATAGCTTTGAAAGAGTGGTAAATAATTCTAAAAGGTGCTAAATCTCTTTATTCACTTTCTCTAAATCTAAATCTAAAACAGGGAATTAATAAAGAAAATTATTCAAAATAAAAATAAAAAAAATGTGTTAAAGCACAACAAACAGGTAGAAGTCAGATGAGGCTGGTTCCTGTCTTTGTTTTGAAGAGTCATGATTCTGGGTCAGAGCTGAGATTAACAGAGATTATGCAGATGACAGACACTCTCTGGGATTAACACAGATTTTTTAAAAGGCTGAGGATCGATGACAATAGACAAGAGGAAGCTCCTGACACATGTCTGAGCTGAACCCACACCTTCAGCCCCTGACCTTTGTCCTCTCTGAGGGATCAGAGTGAAAACGTCACGCTACCACACATCAGAGCTGCGACGCAGGCAATAAAATCTGCATGTGTGAACCACTTTTATGTGTCATGTTCTCCACTAAACAGTCTCAGAGAAAGAGAGTGGGTTCGGAGGAGGAGGAGGAGGAGGAGGAGGAGGAGGAGGAGGACATCTGAAGCAGTGCAGCTTCAACCACTAGAGGGCAGAACGAACCAGGAGAACAGACTGTACCAGACGCCTTGATTCAGAGCAGTTTAACAGCACTGATGAGAAACCACAATTAAAATATCATCATGAGGTCATTTGGACTTCACAAGATTCAGCTGATCCTCAAACACAAGTTGACATTTAAAAAGTACAGATGCCTCTTTCATCCCACTGAACAGAAAATCTACATCTACATACAAAAACCTGGCCCCTGTACATATGCCGCCTCACTGGGCTCCTGTCCACTATTAATACATGCAACACTGTCTTAGAGAAATCATGTTTCTGTACAAGTGCAACAACAAATGTGGGAACATCACTGGCGGGATAATGTTCAGGGCAAGCAGCAACCTCCGAAGCATCAACACTGACGTGGTTAAACCTGCAGTTCCTCTAACGACCACTAGAGTCTGGCTCCAACAGTGAGTCAGTCCCCATAGACTCCCATGTTAAAATGTCCAACTTTACAGCAGAAATAAACATGTTTACAGCCTGGTACAAAAACTGTTTTGGTCTTTAAAGCTACAACTGTTTATATAACTCACTAGTTTACTGTTTCATTAAGGCTTAAAGTTATGAATAATTCAAGGTGTGGCCGCTTTGAGTGACAGGTGAGTGAACGTAAACTTGCCCCACCTCTTTGTCCATTTTTAGATTAGCTGATTAACCAGAATCTTTTCCAAATCTGGACCAGATGTGTGAGAGTCTGAACAGAACCATAAAACAGTTTAATGATGCTGGAGTCACTATTAATGGAGATTGTGCTGCTGTGAATTTATTTTATTCTTATGACACATACATAAATGAACAAACAGATTTGCTGTTGCAGTTTTAGTTGTGTATACAGTGTCACACCTGTAACTAATGACCAAACAAACCAGTAAAGAAGTGCTAATTACACATTTAACATCATCTGTATCTGAAGCTGTCTCATGTTTCAGCCTTCTCTTTTCAACTCAGGTTTTTCCTGGTGTTTGAATCTTTTTACTCATTTCATTCGACACTTTTGTCCAAAGCGACTTCCGTTTACATCCAGAGCAATATGAGGTTAAAATGTTTGCTCAAGGACTTCCTGTTGGAGGAAGGTCGACGGGGGATCGATTTAGTTTGACTGTCTTTGAAGGACAATAAAAGAAAATCAGCCTTGCAGGTAAATGTGACAGAGGAGTGTCTGAGGTGTTAACACCAAACGATCCCCTGGTCTCTATCGTCAGAACAATCCCTCCCCAAAACCCACAGATCAATTCACTTTTAATCATCGAGCACGACCAGCGAGCTGCGTGGAAATCGATGGTTAACCAAGTCGACCCGCTCTCTCTCTCCGTCACTCAGGTTTTATTTAGGTCACTGCATTTCTATTCTTATCTCTCTCTCTCTCTTTTATTTCCATCATTTGTGATCCACTTGTGTCTGATCCATTTACGCTTCATTTAATTAGCATGAACCTGTGTTTTCACGCCGGAGTCAGACTGAGGTCAGCCGGGTGAGGTGTTGTATTAACGAGTTCATCCGCTGAACATTTTTAAACCACAGCTGAGAAAACCTATTTAGTTTATCTGGCTTTTAATTAATCCTCTCATATTTTACCATTCTTACTGGTTTCTGTTTTTATCTTCATTTATCGTCGACTGTCTTTTCTATCGTCTGATGTCATCGTCATTTTATTTGCCCTTATTTTATTTATTGTCCCATTTCATTTTTACTGTAAAGCACTTTGAGCTACATTCTCCTCTATGAAACGTGATCTATAAATTAATCATTATCATTATTATTATTATTATTATTGATCTTTGTATAAAAGTTTTTCACAGCCGTTTTCATAAGGTGTTTTTACAACTGAATAGAATTTATGCCACAACACAAGATATGAGAAATATTTTTTATATTCTATTTTTATATTCTATTATAAGCATTTTTATATTGTATGAGTTGAATATAGACGTTATCAGGGTTTTACGACACTTCACTGTAGCTGCAGTGTCATTTTCTATTTTACTGTTTAATTCGTCCCATTTTTATCTTCTATTTCATTTAGTTTTACTCAACTATTTATATCTTTTTGTATTACCTTGTGTTTCTTTTATATCTTTCTCTCTTATTCAAAGCACTTTCAAAAAGTTTAGACACACTTCATTCACGTCAACGGGAAAGTGTGTCCAAACCTTTGACGGATGTATATATAGATATGTGAATAAGCTGTGAATTACCTGAAGACAAACTGTTTTTATTCAAAATGACTCAACTTTACTGTCTAAGTTTGATTCTGTTGAGTTAACACTAGTGAATTCATTCCAGTGCTTTATTCATGAAACCTCAGTTACACAGTCTGAGCAACAGTCGGTATAAAACAATGTTTTTTAAATAGTTTTGTTAGATTTGAAAAATAATAGCCAATTATTCAGGAAGTTACAGTCAGTTTAGTTTAATCTAATTATCTTTAGATTAAACCCTGTGTAAAAATCTAAGTGCAGCTTTACTGAAAATAGTTGGCACTGCTTCGGAGATGTCGTTGCAAATCATCCATTGGTTGTTTAAGCAGTCGCCTGTTCACAAGCTGCGTGTCAGACCGTGATGTCGGTGAAGTGTCGGACTCTGGACTCACCTGGCGTGAGCACCTCCTCGCTGCCGGTGTAGGACGAGAACACCTGCCCCATGAACTGCTGCTGCTGCTCCCTGTAGTTGTTCTGCAGGTAGTCCATCAGCATCACGTAGCCGGCCTGCTGCATCGTCATCACCTCGCAGAACATCTCCAGCTGCAACACGGGAGCCACGGCAACAACAACAAGACAACAACAACAAGACAACAACAACAAGACAACGTCAGCAAACACCAGCACGACGCTCCTGAGTCAGACTGAGCCGAGAGGGAAGATTAAAATCACACTGATTGATTATTTGACATTTTTCGAAACACATATTCAGTGTGTGTGAAATGTGAAGAACAGTGAACGCCTCTCTGAGCTCTGTGGAAGTGAATCGGCGTGGAGGAGCCATAAATCAAGCTGGAATAGTCCTTTAACCTGCGGCCTGCCTCCATACCTGCTCAGGTGATTCACTTCCCTTTGGTTACTCAACACTCCTCACCAAGCCAAGCTGAGAGCCCATTAAGGCCGTTTTGTGGTTGTTAATGTCGTGACTTTAAACTATTAAGCTCTGGCAGACTGAACTGAGCTGGAATGTGGACCAGCTGGGACACGTCACAGAGGTCTGGAGAGACTCGGAGACCCGCGAAGTCCTGGAGAGAGAACCTGATTCATGACGAGCAGGAAACAAGATGAAGATGTTTCCAAAAACCTGTGTGTCCTTCTGTGTTACTGATCTTTTGTGAGGAGAGTCTCAACATCTTCTGACAGAGATCAAACTTTCAAGGGCAAAATGTGACATTTTTGTAAAGTAGTTTAGTCGGTGCAGTCGGTGCAGACGGTTCAGTCGGTTCAGTCGGTTCAGTCGGTGCAGTCGGTGCAGTTGATTGGCCGAAACACACAGACCAAACTGTCTTCAGCCAATCAGCAGCTCCGTATTCTTCTGTTTTCCTTTCTCTTTATAGTGGAGCTGCGCAATGTGACGCTGCCTTTCCCTTTCTGTTGTTGAATAAATGTCACAGGCCTTCACAAGTATAGTACAAACATGTGTGTGTGTGTGTGTGTGTGTGTGTGTGTGTGTGTTTGTGTGTGTGTGTGTGTGTGTGTGTGTGTGTGTGTGTGTGACAGCTGTGTGTTCAGATTCAAAGCGTCTGGTTGAAGAGCATGACGGAGACACTGCAGGCATCACACTGGAAATTTTTGGTCAAAAACCTTTTGTGTGTGTGTTTTCACGTGTGTGTGTGTGTGTGTGTGTCTGTGTCTGTGTGTGCGCATATGTGTGTGTGTGTGTGTGTCCGCATGTTTCAGCTTAAATACCGTAAAGATCTTTTGTGAGCCAATATTTGTTTGATGTAATGACTGCCTCTGTATGGCTGTCAATCACATTTGGCCTGAGGGCAGTCACACACACACACACACACACACACACACACACACACACACACACACACACACACACACACACACACACACACACACACACACACACACACACACTCTGCAGGCTTGTTGACAGCTCTGTGCCTCACCCATCCCTCGTGTGTTTCCAGACCTCTGGTATGATAATTCCTCCTTTCAGTTCCCTGAACACGTTTCTAAAAGGTTGTTTACGGACGTTTCTGTGATTGTGTTGCTTTTCTTTTCATCTTGAACAGAAACTCCAGACTGACGTCTGCTTCTTAAAGGACCACACCGGTGGTTACACATGCTCTGCAGCCCTGCATGTATCTCACATTACTGCAGCTTGTTGTGCACTTTCTCCCATTGGTTTTTCGTGTAGGTTTAGTATTTTTTGTCTCGTGGTTGCTGCTTTCTCGGCCCCAGTTTATACATTTGCATATCCAACACAGACAGTTACAAACTCCTCCAGAATACCTGCACAAAGAGTCAACTTCTGATTCATCAAACTTCTCACCTGCTCGTCAGAGATGGCCACCGTGTTCTTGAAGACGATCCACTCGACGACCTCGCTGCAGGGCGGCGTGGTCAGAGAGCCGTTGTAGATGAAGTATTTCTCCGTGGAGTTGGGCAGGAGACCTCGGAGAGTGAAGGGCAAAACCTCAGCGCTCTTTCCTGGACCGCAGACGAGATGAACTTCAATGAACACGACAGAAGAAGAAGAAGGCGAGAGAGAGAGAGAGGAGACATGAAGAAGAAGAAGAAGCTGACGTACCGTATCTGCTCACACTGATGATGCTGTCTACGATGGACGCGTAGTTCATGTTGTCTTCAGCCGTCGTCTGGGAAGAGAAAACCAACATAATCACCGTTTGTCACACACCTTCAACATCTTCAAACACAACTGGCTGTAAATACATGAAAATTTCACTTCAAAAAACATGAACTTGACTGGAGTCAGATCCATCAGAGCAGAAGTTCCCAGTACCAAGAACCACTTCATCAACAACACCCATCATCCGTTCATTTTAATTCATTTTAAACTGGATGAATTAAGTTCTACTAGTGAGAATTTCACTCTATTATCCCTGACCTCTAGTGAACTATTTGCACCATTCATCCACTGCCTGTAGATAATTATTTCAGATTTTCTGCAGTTCATATTTAAGATTTTTAAAATCCTTTTAATACGACATAAAATGCATTTTAATACCTTATTCACAGCCCTCCTGTCCAACTTATCAGAGCATGATGGAAAACCCTTCGGGACACTATATGGCTCAGAATGATTTATTAATATATCAAATTTCTTCAGTACTGACCAATAATAACAACTTCGCCTAATATTGACATAATTCTTAAATGAATGTAAAGTAATGACGAGGACAATTGGTAGAAAATAGATGGAAAGATTAACCGATTAATGTTTGTCCATTTAATTAAATGCTTTTAAAGACTTTTCAGTATCTGTAGATGTAATTTATTCTGTATCCATTAGTTTTAGCTAACTATTTAAACTGTTTAGTTATTAACTTTGCTTGCTAACTAGTTGTTTTCTAGTTGTTGTCACATGCAACTACAGGAACACCTGGTCATCGCTGTGTTAGAGGAAGCTGCAGTTGTGAGTATTTATTTGGGTTGCAGCAGAAATGCTGTAGTTTCTTTGATGTCGGCTGTAACAGGCTGGATGTAATCAACATACTTCATTGGAACAATAATAGACTTTTACGCCAGATCCACAACACTGAAGAGGGCGTTTCACCTAAACCAGTCTGACAAGGGTTCACCTCTCTGTGCCATCATGTTAAAATACCTGGAGGTTAACACCTGGTGTGTTCAGCTAAATAAGTGAAACAATGGTACAGACTTTTTTTTATTTTAAAGTTTGTGTTATTTATGTCACAAAGGAAAAGAAAGGGAATGACATTCAATAATCAGCCCCAGGCCGGATTCAAACCCTGGACCTCCAGGTAACATAACATTCGCCTTCACCAACAAAGCCACCAGACAAACCTCAACATGAATCCTGGAAAGTCCAAACGGCGGCCCAGTTACCTGCTGAGGCGGCTGGCAGAGCACAAAAACGAAAATTCACCACCTTTTTTTGTGTTGGTTGGTAGATTTCCCACCCTGCTCTCCACCCAACCTGCAGCCCAACACACACACACACACACACACACACACACACACACACACAGCCTGCAGCTTCACATCAGACGTTTTTTCTGAGTTTTGTTCCAACATGGCCTCTGTCGGTTCGAACACGCCAACGTGGCTGGAGGCAACACGACTGCACAAAGCGGGAAGAAACAAAAGTATGCACGAGGCTCCGTACGAACCCTGGCACTGAACAGGAAAACACAGACAATGATCCTGAGCCAGAAACATGAATCAGTCTATTCGAACACTGTGCACTCACTGAGGCATCACTACAGTGTACTGCTGGTATCACTGAAAGATTCTGATTCAGGCCGACTTTCTTCACCTTCAACAAGGAGTCGTCAATAAAGTCATATTCTGCCAACTTTTAGAATTTCAGATGAGTTTCCACGAATCAGACATTTTGTGAAATAAGCACCAACATGACATGACTTTTCAGAAAAAGCTTACAGCCAAGAACTGTTAGCCTCCCTGTTGGGATATCCACGTCGTTAGCCCAGAGCTAAATACTACTACTACTACTACTACTACTACTACTACTACTACTACTACTGACAGCAATGTTGTTAAATGAGTCTTAACTAATGGTTCTGTTTAGCTGCTAAAACAGTCTGGTTTGGGATAACTAAGTTTGGTTAGTGGTGGCTAATGGCTAAGTGAAGCTGCAAAAACAGTTTAGCTAATTGCTTATAGTAGCAGCTAAAGAGTCTGGTTCACGATAGCTCATGGATAGTTTAGCAACTGAAACAGTTTGGGTCAGTTTAGCAGGTAAAACAGTCTGGTTTGGGATAACTAACAGTTAAGTTTGGTTAGTATTGGCTAATGATTAAGTGAAGCTGGAAAAACAGTCTAGCTAATGGCTTAAATTAGCAGCTTAACAGTTATGTTCAGGATAGCTAATGGATTGTTTAGCAACCAAAACAGGTTGGATAAATGAACTAATTAGCTAATGGGGCAATTTAGGAGTTTGGTTCATATGGTTCAGTTGGTAATACTTCAGGTTAGCTTCAAGTTTTGGTCCTAGCTAAATAAATCTTCCCTCCATTTGGTAATTTGTTGTTGTGAGGGGGAAAATGACCCAAGGTTGTCAGTTAGAGGTATATGTCTTTTCAAATTCCTCCTTCTGTTGGTTCATTCTCTAGTTGTTTCATTCCTCTAAAGTTTCATGCATTTAATGGATTATTAGCATTTTAATGCCCATTTTATTGTTCTACTGCAACTGACAGACAAGCCTGTTAACTGATCTCAGTGTTAACATGATCATCTGCCTTGTAAAGCATGAACAGTCAGACACACACACACACACACACACACACCTCAAAGAATACAGCGAGCGCCGTGATTCTGCCTCCGGCCTTGATGGTTTCATCTAATGAGTCGAAGCGATGTGCCTCATAACAGTAGATCTGCATCTGTGGGAGAAAACAGAAAATATGTTAAACTAGACAGAGAGCGGCGAGTCCAGTCATGTGTTGGTAGAGACACACCGTGTCTTCAGCTGTGGTGTTCCTGAGCTACAGATCTGTCAGCAACGTGCCGTCTTCTCTGTGTGAAGGTTAATGAATGAAGAATATAGTATAGTAAACATTGTTTATTAAAATAAAAATAACTAAGTCTGAGAACTTTATCTTAATCCCAAAGATACAACATGAACACAAAGAGACACGTTTAATAAATATAATTTATCTGTAATGTTTTAAATGTTTTAAAGATTTTGCTTTCGGACTTCGGGTAATTGTGATGGTATTTCTCGCTATTTTTACAAACCAAACAATCAATCAATTAATCAAGAAATGATCAGGAGATTAATCCATCAGGAAAAGTTTCATAAATATAATAAAATAATAAAAAGATATTTAAAAAACAGCTCCAGCTTCACCAACCAACAGTAAAATGCTGCTTACACATTAACACGAGTAATAATAAGTAATTTTAACACTATATTTTCATATTTATACTGACATATTTTTACTAAAGCAACATTTTAAATGCAGGACTTTTACTTCTAACAGAGTGTTTTTATAGTGTGGTGTTTATACTTAAACTTCAGTAAAGGATCTACTTTCTACTTCCTGTTGGACTGATTTAACCTCCTAGGACCTGGCGTCCACATATGTGGACCTCACATTTTGGGTTCTCTAGACCACAATACTAACTTTTTCTCAACAAGGGCCTGGTGACGACATATGAGGATATTATACTGCCACTCATCAATCGAAATTTAAAACTAATGTCCTCATATGTGGACATCATTTTTCTCAGGTCCCAATCAGCCTATATAGCAAAGAATAGAGCTCGGGTCTTAGGAGGTTAAGATGTCTCACCTCTAGAGGATATTTGACTCCATCCAGACTGTGTTCAGAGCCGTCCGAAGAGGCGTTGCAGCGCCCCCAGTGGAAGGTGATACGCCCGACCTTGAACTTTGACCTGAGGCCTCCTCCGCTGACGTAAAACTCTCCATCCACATCCACCGCCACTGAGAAGAGACAAAAATTTCTATAAATGTCACCTGCGAGCAAACTTTCTCACCCAGATCAAATCTGTCTGCTGCTTTTTAAAGCTTTGAAGCTTTGAACACAACACAGCCAAACCTCTCTCTGAAAATGATGGATTATAAAATGTACAGAAGATCAAAAGATGGTGCTTCTACACCACACAATACTCCACCAACACCTTTATTGGAATCATCAAACAATGACTGGGTCAATAAGGGGATCTTCTTCAGGTCGGTCTTTGTGTGACCTGACAAAAGGTTTCCCCCTCGAGGGTCGAAACCCTTCTTTGATGGTCTAATAACCGCGGAGCGTTAAACAGTCCTTTAATCTTCTCTGCTGTACATCTCAGCCCACCATCTCCCAAACAGAAAGGCCATGTGACTATTGTTTTGTGCAGATAAAACATATTTTTTCATGTGAATGCACTGATGAAATTCAGTATTTGCAGAGTCATTAGTCTGCTGAACACTCGAGCTCTGCACACTCTAAGGACTGTGTTTGCTTCAGGTAGGTTTTTATTCTCTCGTTACACTTTGATCTGTGTGTGGTTGGCCTCCTCCATGTCCTCTTTGTCATCTGTGGTCTGTGCGCGTCTTGTTGTCCTATTATGTTTTCTCTTAACCCCCGTCGAAAATCTAATTTCCCCCCCGAGGGAGGGCAAATATTGACTCAACTTGTCGCTGATTCACTCGCGCTGAAAAGTTTGTTTGCGCCGCATCAAAAGCATGAAATGATCCATACGCTGCATCCATCACCTCTTATTTTTTTCTTTCTAAAACTGAAATCTTCCACTTGTAGCTGAGAATGCTCCTCGGAGGAGCTTTGTGAAGACTGTGTATGGATGGCAGTCTGCGCCTTGAACCTACGCTGGGCCCATTTGTGCGCTCATGAAAACAGGTTTAAGTACTGTCGGCCTGAACCGTGCTCAGATTGTCCACCAAACATCTCCATTAATAAAAGCCTTTGGTGCAGCTGGCGGCTGAACAACAACTACAACAGAGTGCTTCTTATTTCGCTTAGAGTCCCGTTGCTAAGAAGCGCTGGACTCGTCTGTTTGGAGCTTTTTGAAAGGCGAGCCGGGATCCCTCTTGTCTACAATTTCACTTAACAATCGCCTTGAATGCACACTGTTGGTTATTGTGTTTCACACCACTTAGGGAGAGGAAATATATAAAAGACTCTCAATCTTGTCAAATGAGAGACAGGTAACTGTATCCTTTACAATGGGACACCGCTGTATGAGAAAAGGCCGTATCGCTCAGGATCTATCTGGGTCAAAACATCATCAGGACAGACGGCGAGGCGGGAAGAGATGTCATCGATTGATTGATGGAGGGTGGGACTGATGTTTCTCACTTAACATTACTACCCAAACAGAAATGTAATACATGTCATATGTGTCCCTATAACAAGACAATAACAGGAGATATATTATTATCACATATATACCTACTCTGGATATATGGACATATAATCAAAAAATATCTATGTGATGAATTTCTATCATATACGACATGTTGCCACTGTATTTGTTAACAATACATATATATTTATATACGCAGGTTTATTAAAACAATATACATATAAAAATTCTATATGTTTATATGTTTTTCTTACTATTTTTCTTTTTATTAATTTCAGACTCAGACCTTTGGATCCTACTGTGTAATAATATCAACACATATTAACAAGCTTTGGGATGGATATATATTTATATATGTCTACAATATAAGGATACATAAACATATATATTTCTATGTCTATGTGTTTTTATTTTATGTGTACATATATTTCACATATGCAAATTCAATATGTGTACATATTACATTTGTGTAGTGTAACTAGTGACAAAAACACAGCTGATAACTTTCATTTCATCTTTCATACAAAAGGCACAATTCATCATGTTATTGTGAAATTTCATCTTTAAACTTTTATGTTAAAATTCAAGAAAATCTTCTGCACAACATGAAACACAACCACATTTGGACTGGACTTTAAACAGGTGTGAGAATCTGCAGCCATGCTAGCAGCACTGCGAGCTAACTGCTAACAGCAGTATGCTAACATGTTACCATGGTGATGCTAAGAATGTGTAATACTTACAATGTTCACCGTCTTCGTTTAGCATGTTAGCATATTAGCATGATTAACGATAAACACAAGCAGAGCTGAGTCTGTCATGTCATTAGTTCTGCAAATTGAAATTTTAGCTAGATCATCGAAGTGAGTACAATTTATCCTGAGGTCGACATTGATGTCCGAACCAAGATTTCATGACAATCCATCCAATAGTTGTCGAGATGTTTCACAAAAAAACAAAACAAAAATACTAGGATCCTCAGTCATGCTGCTAGCATGGCTACAAATATATAAATGACTTTTAAAAAGCTGTGATATCAACAGGTGATCATTCTCACCGGTCTTGCCGTCGTTCTTGATGGTCGTCCCGTCGGTCGTCAGACTCTCCCAGCCGTCAAACTGCAGCTTCTGGTACTGCAGCTTCACCTGGGCCAGGTTCTCCTCGATGTTGATGGGAGACTGCTTGGCGTTGCTGCAAGATGGAAACTTCTTGGCCCAGTTGTTTTGGTTTAATGTTCCTGAAAAGCAAACAGAAACAGGAAGTGTTTCAATTCTAAATTCGGAACGGCCTTCGCGCTCTACGGCAGCTACGACAGGCCACACCTTCGTAAGGCCGCGTCCTCAGAAGGATGCGTCCTCAGAAGGATGAACACAGCTACAGTCTCACGACACTTATATGATGATGTTCAATTACATGTCGCGTCAGTATCAAGGATCATAGTTATTATATTTAATAAATGTAAACATGAATCTAATAAATATAAATAAGGAGACAAACACACAGAAACACGTCTCAATATAATGTATTCTAATGCAACACCACCTTTAATTATGACATAATTATTATAAAGTGACTGTTGCAGATGTGCTGGTGTGGGAGAGCTAAGCTAACAAGCTAATAACCTACAGCTGTTTTGCTGCACTCTGGCTTTAACGCTAATATCGGCTCACGTTTTCTCCTCTGAGGTCAAAGTTCAAGATTTTTCAATGTTGAAGCAGTTTTTTGTTTTTGTGCAACGCAGCCTGCAGCGTTCTCCAACAACCGCAGAGTTCAGCTTCAGGTTTCATGACATGATGGATGACACGAATACAGTACGGAAAGTGTTACAGGCAGGAATACAAATCGACGCTCATTCATTCATTCGTTCATCCGGGAGTGTGTCGTCACGTTCGTTTCAAACTGATCTACAGCCTTCCGGCTTTTGTGTTTCGCTTTTATTGGAAAAATAATCCGAGCAACATGTGAGGTGAAATCTAAAACAGTCGGTGTTTCCTGCTGCTGTGGCTGCAGTGTGTCGGAGGATCTGTTCACATCTGCTCAGAGTTACTCTCTCCGCTCCACGTCTCTGAGACTGAAGTCTGCTGGACTCACTGTGTCTCTGCTTAACAGCAGCTTCTTGCGCGCTGACGTTGTTTGACAACTACATGATTTGGAGTTTTAATTCTGACAGTTAAAGTCAAACAAGTGTCTGGTGATGAAATACTGGTGTCATGTTTATGTGGTGTTCATCTACAATGCCACATGAATACAAGACTGTCTTCCTGTCCACGTCAGTTCTGAGAACCAAAACCACGCTCCTGCAGCTCCCTAGTGCTTCCTGTTTCAAACACACAAAACTCCCACTAGATAAGACAAGATGTCTTCATTGATCACCTGATAGAAGGGACGCGTATGTTTTTCAAACCTTAACAACTGTAAAAATACCACTTTGAACAGAATCCATGCTCTTCACCTGCAGCTAACCACGTTGTTTTTCTCCCTAACCACAAAACTAAACCATCATCAGAGCAGAAATCTCAGAAATGACATGTGCAGTTTAGTTTGAGGGACTCTTTTTGAAGTTAGTCGAGACAGTTCAGTCAAATACCACCGTGTGCTGCTGGATAAAAAGGTGATGGATAAAAATAAATGATTAACTGTTTCTCATGGGGTCATCAAGCATTTGAAAACACTTTTAACATCTATCGATTTTATTTAAAATTACAAAGGAAGCCATCCAGGAAGCGTCCTAATCAGACGCCCGAACCACCTCAACTGGCTCCTTTTTCGGCGCGAAGGAGCAGCGACTCTACGCCGAGCTCGCTCCGGATGTCTGAGCTCCTCCCCCTGTTTTCATGGCAACCGCTCTCAACGTGAGTTTGTGAAAACGGACACACAAACACACACACAGTCTTGGATGATATTTAGCTGTGTGTTCGTCAGAAGGTCACAGCGAGCTGCACCACAGGGCGCCTCATCATTACAGTCATTATTAAAACCTGTTTCCACTCACAGTTCAGTAACGAGGAGGATTTCTAAATTACAGGTTGTTTGGAGCCACTGACTCTTGACGTAAACAATAAGAGCTGAATGTAACTGTAAGTCGTTAATGTAAAAGGTCATTTGATTTTATTGAACATCATGTATTTCATACTGTGAATTATTTCACATCACCCCATTCATTTTGCACATTGTACATATTTGTATTATTTTGTTGTATTTTAATTGTAAATATTTTATTGAAAGTTTTTCTATTTATATTTCCCCGACTTCTTTCTTTATATTCTTTCTTCCTACAATGTTTATTGTTATATGCAATAACAACATAAATGTGTTTGTGAGCAGGAAGCCTACATCAGTGGTCATGTGACACCCCCCCCCCCCCCTCGCTCTGATTGGCTGTTGAGAGTTTTCTTCCTCCACAGGACAAAAAGACCAACCAGGTCAGACAGGCTTCTGGGTCAGGACGGATATTAGCATGTCAATGGAGAACACACACACACACACACACACACACACACACACACACACACACACACACACACACACACACACACATACACACACAACTAAAGACACTAAACCTGAAACTATTAGTCAATTAAACTGATTTGAACTCACACCTGTTGACGTCTTAGAGACCGAATGATAAAAGATAAATGAAGAAAATAATTGAATAGATGAATCAATATTCAATAAATGATAATAATAAAATAAAACATCAGTAGCACCAGCATCAGGTTCAGACTCGGCCTGGAGTCACATGTGTGCGTTAAATGCTGGAACGATCAATACACACACACATGCTTCTTCTATATATGGAACGACTTGTCTTAAAACTTTATTTAACATGAAGCTTCGCTCAGTTTCAGCGACTTTCTTGCCATTAAAAGGATCATAAACGTAAATTTCTCTCTCGAAACTGTAAATATTTACATTTATATCGGACTCTGGCTCCAGCAGCTGCAGAGTCAGAATTAGTGTCGGTGTATAACACAAACAGTATAAGTTATTCTGTGCCATGATGCTGCAGCACTTCAAAGGAGCTACATTATAGTTATACTCTTGTTATTCTCAGACTTAAAACATGTTTCCAACATCGGTTTATACAGAACTCGACACTACACTAACTAGAGCCCCAGATGTTTGTCAGCTCTGAACCTCCTGCTTTTTCCTCCAGTGACAAACTGAAGTCGACATTTTGGGGTTTTGAGTGAAATATCTCAACAACTATCAAACGAGCTGCAATGAATTTTACTTCAGACTTTCTTGAATGTGTGAGAAGCAAAACACGATGTGAAATGTGTTTTTTTATTAGTAGTTCATCGACATGAACTCTGTGTTTTTTTCACCTAATCAAACAGTTTTATTTTACGGTTTAAAATCTGGACTCCGCTCATGTGAACTGTCCATGTGTTTGTTTGATCTTTCCAACAGACAAGCAGTGAAAACATCAGATCGCCGCCACCAGCCTCAACAACTCGTCCTGTGATACTGAAAATCACCAAAGATCTGTTTTATTAAATCTCTGCTGTTCACTGAGCCGAGCCAGAAGCTGCTTCTGATCACAGATCAAATAAACTGTGTGTGTGTGTGTGTGTGTGTGTGTGTGTCCCTATCCTAAAATGAAGGTAAAAGTGGATAAAATTGGATTCATATGATTCATCGTCTGAGTCTGAGTTAACACAGTGCTGCTACTGGAGGAATCAGGGCTTCAGTCCAATGCTCAAAGGCACTTAGGCAGCGGCGGCGGCGGCGGCGGCGGCGGCGGCGGCGGCGGCGGCGGCAGCAGTGGCAGCAGTGGCAGCAGCAGCTTTCAAAGTACAAGTCTTTATCTGTAGTGAAGCCCAGAGTTTCCGACTCATGTTGGTTCATCTGCTTCGTTCCAGAATCAGAATCATGTTTATTGCCAAGTGAGTTTTCACATATGAAGAATTTACTTTGGTGTTTGGTGCATAACAATAAACACAGAAAGAAGAAAAAACATTAAAATATATATATATATATATATATAAAACAAGATAAAGCAAAGCAAGTCACTGCAAGCTTCACAACACAACAGGATTTGCTAGAAATGAATAAAAAGTCTGTTCATTGCAGCCACTATATGAACCAAACAGAAAAGAAACGACCCCCTGATCATGGCTGTGTCACCACCAGGCTCTGGACCAGGGGCCCGTGTGGTCGAGGGGCCCCAGAGTCAATGACATGACAACAGAGAGGCACGAAACAACAACAGAGACGAGCTAAACAACTTCAAGACAACGACAAACAGATGAAAAAGCAGGGAGCAGCTGGTGCTCATGGGTCGCTCCACCTCCGTCCTCACACCTGGCCTTCGCTCTCATCGCGGCTGCACACCTGTAAAGCTTCATGACTGGGTGTGGCAGCTTGTGACGTCATCACAGTGACAAAATCTGACACACAAACACCTGCCAAAGTCTGGATCAGACTCAGTATCAGCAGATAATCAATATTAAAGACTCGGATCAAAATACTAGATCAGGACACAAACATCTAATATTTAGATATTTATTCAAATCTCATTTAAAAAGTTAATCTCCATATTTTCATCTGACACATAAATACTCAAAAGCTTCATAGATTACTTCACTGTCATTCAAAATCAATTAGTTAATTCTTTTGAAGTGCAGCACACACACACACACACACACACACAGCAGTGTAGTTTCTGCAGCTCTGAGTTCAGCATGTACTGATTCACATCAAAGCAGAAACATTAAAGTCAAGCATCAGTGGAGCTACAGCCAGCATGTCACACTGCAGGACACACACACACACACACACACACACACACACACACACACACACACACACACACACACACACACACACACACACACTAACAAGAGGCAACATCAGTTATTCTACTGGTCAGCAACATGGAGGCCAACAGATACGAGTTGTGTGAATATCTGAGACAGGAGCAGTTTTCTGACTCTGACATTAAGTCTGTGTAACAACACTGTGTGACTGTACTGTATATATATATATATATATATATATATATATATATATATATATATATATATATGTGTGTGACTTCCCATAAGCCCCCTGTCGTGTGGATGACTCTCAGTGTGATGTTTCCCTCCCCGACCTGTCTTGTCAATCACCTGTGAGGCTGATGTAATACTTTTATTATGAAGCTCATCTGATCAGTTTTAACTTTTACAACTGCACTGGCCTTTTAAGGAATAAGTCTGGTGATATTTCATAGTTTTCTTCTCATCAACAAAGGCCATGAAAAGACAGAAAACAACAGTGCACTTCTCCTCTCTATCCTCTCTCTGATGCATCTGACTCTTCTGCACCGCTGAGCTCCATTGTTTCCAAAAAAGATTAAAAACACATCAGTGAGTGTCACTGTTTCACTGAGTGACTCGTTCCCTCATCGCCATGAGCACACATGAATTAATCCGCTGCTGGAAATAGTCCCCAACACACAACGACACAATCTGTCTGTGTCCATGTGTAGTGTGATTATAGATCAGCTCTAGCTTCTATATTAATACTGTGAAAGTATCAAAGCCTCAGTCCACAGAGAAATGCACACAGCCTGTATTCAGAAACTGAGCCTTAAAACCAGCCGTCAGGACTTCTGGAACTTTGTGATGTCACAACAAAGCAGTCACCAAGCCCCGCCCACCTGGACCCACCATCCAAACCTTGCAGGATTTGGTTTCTGTGAGTGTTTTTACTTGAAATCTGCTTTATTTTTATTGGATCACTCAGAAAACAGTCAGCCAATCACTCAACAGCAAAACCACCTAACCTGCTGACTCATGACTGACGGTTTATTATTCCAGTTTAAGCACCTGATGAACTTCACTCACCTGCGTACGACCAGTCGATTTCTTCTGAGAACTTGCGCTGGTTCCTGTAAGCATATCCTTCAGCTGTAAGAGACAGAGGGAGAGACACGGTCATTTAAACACGTTTACATGGGCAGATTATAACAGATTAGTGTTATACTGGATGTTGTGTTGATATTTAAACTGTCTTCATTTCCTTGCTACAACATAATATAATAATACTCCTTTAAAACCCATGAGTCTAACATGAGAAGAGTTTTGGTTTTGTGCAACAGGAACTTGTTTGAAATATGTAAAAATATAAAATGTGCCAGATTAAAGTGAGAGAGGGGCTTTTAGATTTTTGTGGTTGTGATAAAATATGTATTTCATTAAAGATGTCTGACTTCAGACGAACCTCGCAGGTTGTAGCTCCGGGCGCTTTAAGATTGTAAAAAGTTTTTACAGAATCAAAGTTGTGACACAAATGTCCCTTTAAATTCCCGAGCTGACAGTTTCATTAGAGGGTTGGACTTTAATGGGTTTTTATGGTTTGACTTTATTCGACTCGCTCACACAGTCTCCGCTGAGGTTTCGCTGAACAGCTGCCAAACTAAACCAACACCAACCTCCTGAAAACAGCCACGGGCTCCGTCAGACTCCATCAGCACGACATGAAGCTGCTGAGGGGTCAGCGAGTCATTTCCAGATGTTAAACTGACCTCGTTTGTCAGGTTGAGGTTTTTATTTAGCTGCTGGAAATATTCTATAAAGCACCTGTAGGTTTGTCAAATCTCAGGTTGTCTTCAAGGAGGAGTCACGTTTGACCACGAAGACGCTTTCAATATCAGGTGAAAAGCTTTTCTGTACTTCCTGTGAGCAGGAGGACGGAGAGTCTTCACAGACATGTTTTAATATCCAATACGACAACAACAACTTTCCTTCAGGAACAAAGGATTTAAAGAAGTTTTGTAATGGACTGTATTCGACTGTAGAGATCAACATATCAAACTGATTTAAGTTTCCACCTGCTATAAATAGATTTGTTCAGACACTGTATCAGGTAGCGTAAGTTAAGTACGAGTAAGTAAGTCTATGCACCCATTTGAAACCCATTCATTTATTAATAAACCTTATATTTTTACATCTGAATAAAACTGCAGTTCTCCCAGGAAATCAATTCTTCCTCGCTGCTCTAAATCCTCGAGAGCGGCGCACCTCCCTTCGTCTCCATGGTTACTACAATAACGGTCGTGGCTTGGTTAGGTTTAGGAGAAGATTGTGATTTGGGTTAAAGCGAGTGCTCCTTCAACATTAGACGATCTGCGTCGTCATGGTTACGACATAAACTGCTGTTTTTTCACGAGGGAATCGAACGAGCGGCTCTCCTGTGTCATATTCATCCATCCACCACCACTTCCTCCTGACGTGGAAGTTGTCTCTCTTTAAACCACGTCACCAACACTTTTCCCTTCGCTCCCGTCGTAATTACCACGACTACCAGATGTCGCCTAGCAACAAAACGTAACCATGATGTCATAATAAGCAGCTGCACAGACGAACTATGGGCTCGTTTGTTACAGGACAGTCTCGACAACGCAGACACATTACACTGAACTGTTGTGTTTCTAAAGGACGACACATGAGAAAAATCACATCCTGTTTTTCCTTCTTACTCGTCTTAATTAAATATTATTTCTAATGTGTTTTATGATCCTGAAACACGTTGGTCTGATGATAAAGTTGTTCTCTAAACTGGAAGTGTTGCTTGTTTGCACCTTGGCAGGAGGTGCAGTTTTTCCTCTGCTCCACCTTTCTGATTGTATTTGGATGTGTTGGCTGTGAAAAGCAATCTCGCCATGTTCCTGATCGATGCCTCCTAACTTCCTCCGGACCCTCGCCGAGCGGCTCGGACCTCTCCGGCTCTCACTCATGTATATAATGAGATCCTGTCGGGAGGTGACATCATTAACCCGAGCGGCTGTCCGGGCATCCGTCACGTTAATGAAGTGGAGCCGTTAGAGAACAACACCTCATTACCATCACAGAGCGCCGAGGGCCCGGCTGCGGGACGGAGAGCCAGAGGTCACGTGACACGAGGAGGAAATAAAGTGACATGATGGTGATGTGTTGGGAATTCATTGATGGAATTGAAACATAATTAAAAGTTTCTACCCTTAAACCTTAAAAGTTTAAAGGTCCCGTCCTACAACAAACTGCACCAGGCATCAGATCATCATTTTTAAAAGGCTTTGATTTCTCAGCCAACCAATCACAATAAAGGACAAACTTTAGGAGCTTTAAGGAGCGGCTGTAACAACAGTCAGTACATGTGTATCAGTCGTAATTCTGTCTCTGGAGAGAAACGTCCAGTTAATGCAGCGCCACAGCTCCAGGTGTTGTAACATTGGTCAGTGCAGCACTTTGGTGCAGACTGAAATATCTCAACAGCTACTGGACGGATTCTCTTGAGCAAATATTCATTGTTGAAAATGAATCCTAATGACTGTGGTGATCCTCTGGCTTTTCCTCTCGCAGCACAATGAGGTTCATCATTTGTGGCTTTGATTGAAATGTCTCCTCTCATTTTTCACCCCCACCCCAGTGGTAATTACAGCCACAATTACGTACTGTAATTTAAATCTCATCCGGCGTGACATCCTTGTATCTTAAAGGCGTCCTCTGAGTTTTTTCTGCAGGAAGTTCAGTGTCAAATTTGACTTTGAGGGATTGGGGTGTGTTATATGAGCAGCAGCTACTTTAGTCTGAAGCCTACAGCAGAGATTATATTCTCACTTAATCAGCGGCAGCCTCCTCTTCAAAACCTGGAAACAGTCTTTAACCAGTGACATCAGTGCTTTCCTTTAAAGCTCCTCCAGTGTAAAGGTCTGTGTCCATGTGTAGTGTGATTATAGATCAGCTCTAGCTTCTATATTAATACTGTGAAAGTATCAAAGCCTCAGTCCACAGAGAAATGCACACAGCCTGTATTCAGAAACTGAGCCTTAAAACCAGCCGTCAGGACTTCTGGAACTTTGTGATGTCACAACAAAGCAGTCACCAAGCCCCGCCCACCTGGACCCACCACCCAAACCTTGCAGGATTTGGTTTCTCTGAGTGTTTTTACCTGAAGTCTCCTATATTTTTATTGAATCACTCAGAAAACAGTCAGCCAATCAGAAGAGAGGTTCAGAGCCTCCTCTCTTCTGATTGGCTCACCGACCTGTTGTTACTAGAGCTCCAGAGAGAAGCCTGAGAGAGGAGATGTAAAACTACACTGAGATGGTTTTTATATCTTCTGATGGATCAACACTTCAAAATAAAACACAGAAGAAGAGGAACATTTTCCCGGGTTGGTGTGGTAGAACTTGACTGATCTGCACAGAGTTTTAACTTCAACCCAGATCAACTGGACTTCATCATTAAAGTGTTTAGTCCTTTGTCATGATGTGTCATTATCAGTTAAGTAACAAGCTAAGAAACACAATCATAACACGGTAACGACAACAACAAAAGCAACAAAGTCTTTGTGCAGAATCATGGAAACCAACAGGAAGACGCAGCACATGGATCCTCCACCAAGAAAACCATCCTGTCAGCGAGTTTACAGCCTGTCCAGATTAAAATTCACGACCCCACCTGGTTGTGGTCTGTTCAGTCTTAGACTGCAGTAAATTAGGAGATGAGGACTCCTGCTGTGCGGTGTTAGTTCCCTCTGAGCTCTGGATGATAGCGGTCTAATCCAGGATTACATGTTTGACAGTCTGGGGCAGCGACTCGCGGTTCAGCCCCTCAGCACGAAGACGCTCACACAGGACGTATAGTTCTCACGGAAAGCAGGTGTTTTCCTGGCAGGCTGCCAGTAATCTGACTGCTTTTAGAGCAGAGTAGCTGCTTTAGATTAAGAGTTTATGAGTGAAGGAGATCACAATCACTTTGAAAGTTTGGATCCGACCGGGCTTTAAAACTTCCTGCAGGGTTTTAATGTGCAGAGGAACTTCAGAGCACATGGAGCGACTTTCCACGAGTCATAAATCTTTTGTATTTCAGACAGGAAACAAGACAATGTGACCGTCCATGCTGCAGCTGTGAGTCAAGATCTCAAAATGATGAAAATGAATGAAAATGATGATGAAATAAAGAACTGTGTTTGCGGATTCTGACCAGGAAGCAGCTCCCAGCACCATTATCACCATAAAGTGATAGTTCAGGTTATTTGACGTGTTTTAGCCAAAACAACAAAACTACTAATATCATTTGAAGTCTACACTTTATTTTGAAAATGTTCACTGCTTGATCTTAATGCCGAACAGCCCTTTATTTTGGAGCTACGACAGAGCTGAGCGTAGCTGCACTTGTGCGTAGGAATAGTTCAACGGTTGAAAGAACATATTAGACTGTATATATTGCATCAGGTAATCACCTTTGCTGCCCACCTGTCACCTGCTTCACACACGGAGTTCTGCTTGTTCTGGTTGGACAGACTCTAGTTTTACCTTACGTAACTTTTCCTAGATGTGCCTGTGAAACCTTCTGCAGATTGAGTCTTTCCTCTGAGAGAACAAAGCTCTTCTTGTTCTTCTGGTCCGGTGGAACATCACAGAACCAGTTCAGTCATCCATTTCATTTTAGTTAAAGTGTAGAAAGTTTAATCCCTGGATCTAAAGGAGGTTGAGATGTCGAGACATGATCGAAATCCAGCAGAGAAAGACTCCCACCTTCTGTTTCTGAGGGATAAAAGACCGACAGAGCGCCAAAGTAGAACTAAACCTCCTGCCACTTTCCCATGAATCATTGCAATGACCATAAGTAGAGTGTGAATGTGATTTACTGCAACGCATTCCAGCTGTGTTACGGCCGCGGTTGCGTCTCTGCAGTCGCCTCGCTCTGGTGGCGTTATTCACTCCGCTGCTTTCACTTAATCACCGACCTCTAAGCACTCGGGCTGTGGCGGGGTCACGGCCTCTAGCTCAAAGGTCAGAGGGGAGAAGTTCAAGTAACCAGAAGCAGGTTGTTACTTCCCGTGTAGGATGTTTCTGCATCGTTATCACCTCAGGGCGGAAGTCGTTAATCAGTCTCTCCAACAGAGGAAAATAACTCACCTGCTACTGGAAAAGACTGCTTTGACCTTTGACCACCAAATTCTTATCAGTTCATCCTTGAGTCCAAGTGGATGTTTGCACTGAATTTGAAGAAACTCTATCAAGGCGTTCCTGAGTTATCGTGTTAAAGAGAAAGGGACGTCCTGGTGGCGCTACAGGATTCATCCTCTGTGGATCATGAACGTCTAAACCACATTGTCATGCAGATCCATCCACTAGTTGTCGAGACATTTCAGTCTGGATCAGAACAGCGAACCAGGAGACCGACACACATCACCCACCCTTAAAACCAAACACTAACGGGGGGGGTTCATTATCTGTTTGTCCCTCGGTGACCTCGGAGCAGTCAGGTGGGTCAGGACAGACAGGAAGCTGCGAGCTCTGCCGCTTTTAAGGTGGAAATGGAAACTAGACAGTGTAAACAGCAGCTCTGACATGAAACACCTGCCTGCAGCCTGTGTGTGTGTGTGTGTGTGTGTGTGTGTGTGTGTGTGTGTGTGTGTGTCTGTGTGTGTTTGTTCAGTCCTTGCTTCTTTAAGTGGGCCAGGTCCTCATAGTTGTTCTAATATCTGTACAGTTGTTTACCCCCTCTCCCGTCAATGAAAACTTTAAACAGTTTTTATCAGCTGAGCTCATCTTTCGCTCTGGCTCCGGCTTCTTCAAGAGTCAGCGATGTGCAGCGACGTGCGAACGCCTCAGGTGACTCTTCTTCTACTCAGCTGCACACAAAACGCCAGCACACGCCTCCTCCGTGCGCGTGGGTTCCTCTCTCTGAGCTGCAGGGGAAAACGCGACGCACTCGTCCGACGCGCTGCACACATCAAACGCTGCAGGTTTTCGGTTACCGACCGCACCGGCGTCCGGACGACACCTGACACACTGAGTCGGGGCTTGGAAACCTTTTGTGACACAGACTACAGAGAAAACACACACCTGCTCGTTCTGTCGCAGTGTCTGTGTGTGTGTCGACAGGAAGTGTCCCCGAGGCTGCGGAGGTCATTACAGCCACAGTATGAAATTATTATTAGACATTCTTCCTCTAAACGGTTCAGATGTTGGATTTCGGTCGTCCGGCTCCTGATCTCTCCTTCTGAACTCCTGACACCAACCAGCTACTGTGCGCTAATTAATATTATATATGGTTATCTATACGACTATCGGTTTGATCATCAAACTCAAATATATCAACAGCTGTTGGATGTTTTGTTGCTTATAATTTATTATTATAAATTATAATTATTTCTCAGCAGTTTTTTAGATGAATTAAACTGTCTGTTAGCAAACTTTTTGCTTCTATGTTGGGAATCTTGGAATCTCCATGGGCATCAAATGAAGTTTCTTCTACACAATAATGTCGTTTTGTTTCCCTTTAGAGACGTGGTTCTCAAACCTTTTTACATCTAGGACCCGAAACTAACACGAATTAGACCAGGGACCCACATTTAATATGATTTTTGCTTTTAAATAAAGTATTTGAACCCCATGAACCAAAACAGTCACACAGTCTGTCCTTGTGTTACTTATAGATGCAATCATATTATGCTGAGGACCCCGAGGAAGCCCCTCCAGGACCCCTAAGGGGTCCCTGGACCCAACTTTGAGAACCACTGCTTTAGAGGATCATTTCCTGTCGTCGATGATCTGGTCTATAATTACTGAAGCGACGAAACTGAGGAGGAAAAAGTTTTACTAAAGGAGCGAAATCAGCAGCAAGAAAAGCTGATTTACGACGAACGGAGGGAAGGAAGTGAAGATGGGAGGGTGACTGACGAGGAGAAGGGGAGGGGGGTGTAATTCAGGTCTTGAGGGCAGAAAGGAGGTGGAGGAGGGGTGGGGGGGGTGCATGCTTATGTTCTACTGGAAAAGAGTGAATGAGTAGAATAGATTCTATGGGGAACTCTTGCTCAGCGTCTGTGCGGAGAGAAAAAGACCACAACTGTGTCAGTGTGTTTATTCAGCGGAGAGTGGCCGGCTCGGCGCTCCGGTCTGTGGGAGACTCGCTGCCTCCAGCCGGACGCTGAATAAGAGGATTAGCCGAGCCCTGGGAGAGCCGGGACGTCCACAGAGCTGTGGGGGTGAGAACCGGTGCCCACGCCAGAATGTGTGACAACCCCCCACCCCTCGCCACCACTACCCCACAACTTCCTCCCGAATCCCTGCCCCTCCGGCTCCTGATGCCAGGAGGACCAGGGTCTGAGGACGATGGGGGGATGGTTTGATTAATACCAACCGCTAAGATTGGAAGGGTACGGCAGGTTAATCTGCGGACAGGCTGGGCTTTTCTTTCTGGTGGATCTGGTCGGGTGTGGTTTAGCTCTTTAACGACACATTTTCCAGATATATAGTGAGTTCATTTCCTTCCTTCCATCCAGGAAGCCGCCGGTTTAAATTTCTCATTTCTATGGAAATCAGCTTCCTCCAGATAATCCATTACACTTTAGTCACCTTTTTCCTCTACAGTGAAATGTATGGTACGGATTGGGCATGTTTGCAGGTATGTATTGGAAATTAAAAGGTCCCGTATTTTACACTTTTCCAGTGTTTTACGTGAAGTGTTGATCCATAAGAAGATATATTTGCAGTTTTAAGAACCACAAACCCTCTCAGTGTAGTTTGACATCTCCTCTCTCAGGCTTCTCTAGTGACAAATTTTGACTTGATGATAGCGATACAGGAAATGTCAGAGGATCACCACATTTATTATAATTTATCCTGCACAGGAAACGAACATCTGCACAAAATCTAATGGCTATCCATCCGGTCACTGTTGAGATATATTTCAATCTGGATCAAAGTGGTGCACCGGTTCTAGAGCCAGTACTAGTGCGGAGTTACAGCTGGTTCTGAGACGTGAGATCCGGTTTGTCCCAAATGCTGCTGAAGCTCTGTCAGAGTGAGGGAGGCTGTAAAACGGGTCAGCACCAACACAAACTGTGAAACGACACCATTACACGCCACATTTAACACCATGAAACTAGAATTACCGCCTCCGCCAAACAGCAAAGTTGCAGGACATATGGTCACAATCTCCTCTTCCTGAGTTAGACCATTGAATAATGGCCACAGGTGTTTATACAGAACATTATGATGTCACAGTGAAGTTGACCTTTGACCACCAAATTCTAATCAGTTCATCCTAAAGTCCAAGTGAATGTTTGTGCCAAATCTAAACCAATTCCCTCAAGGTGGTCTTGAGATATCACATTCAAAAGGGGTGAAAGCGTGTTTTGTGAGGTCACAGTGACCTTGAACTTTGACCTTTGACCACCAAAATGTAATCAGTTCATCGTTGAGTCCAAGTGAATGTTTCTGCCAAATTTGATGAAGTTCCTTCAAGGTGTTACTGAGATATTGCTGAAAAACATTAATGCCTCCGAAAGTTCGTCAAAATCCGACGACCTCAACAATCCGCAACCCGAGAGGTTGAACGCAGAACTTCTCCCAGACCCACGACTTTATTGTTTTTGTTAAGTTTAATATGATTTTGTTCCAATTAGCGCACTTAAGTCGAGCTGGTAACACTTCTAAGCCGAGAGGCTCCACCAACAAGCCTCTCAAAGTGAAGAAGGTTGGATGTGAAACCAGTGAGGAGGCAAGCGCTACCTGTCAGACCGAACTCAGGGCAGAAATAAACCCTGTGGATGAGTCCTAACAGCTGGAGTGTGTTACACCTCAGAGGTCTGACAGCGAGCTGGTTCTGTCAGCAGACCTGAGGGGGGGGGGGGGGGGGGGAACCCCAGAGCAGAAAGCCGCCGCTGTCATAACATCTCCCAGTCAAGCTACTGTACGAGTCCCGCTCCAGGATTTTATCATGTGTCACGGCTGGTTTCCTCCAACCGCCCTGTTCTGGTCCTCTAGCGGAGGAGTGTAAATCTCTGTAAACACAGACCTGTACATCCGTTCAGTTCTCAGTGTAAAGAGAAAAGTCTGATAGTGGGATCTTTACTAGACCTAATGGACGGAGCACGACTCTGTCAGAGCTGCTAAAACAAAGCTGGACTGTGGATTATTGATATTTATTACCTTTAGAGTTCGTCTAAAACTTCCTGTCAGTCAACGGGCAAAGGAAGAATCCTCTCCAAGAACATTTATCCACTACATCCACACTAATAAGTTTTAGTTTTAAAAGGCTTGCAGAGCACCTAAAATAAAGACTTTCAGAAATGCTGCTGGACTCGTTTAGGTTTGAAAACTCTGATTGGCTCTCAGCCTCGACTAAGCAACATGGATAACGTGTTACTGACCCTGTCGTCTTTGCTAGCAGCTGTTCAGGAGTTCATTTCTGCATTTTAGCGTTTTAGCAGGTTAGCAGTTAACTACCATCTCTGCTGCCTCTGACTTCAGCAGAAGACGTGATTTTATGTGGTTGAGCTTTCGTTTAAACCTCTTTTAACAACCCTTATGGACCAGAAAGATGAAGAGGCAAGAAAATATTTTGCTGCCTTTTAGTTGGTCTCAACATAAAGTGCAGGATCTACATTACGGGGACTGATGATCAGGTTTTACAACTCATACATCTGTTGTACAGTTTGGCTAAAAACCTCAAACTCCTTCAGTGTTTGTGCAGCTACTGCCTGTGTAAAACAGTAAAGCCTCAGTGTGTCTCTTATCTCCTGAACCAAAATGTTTTTACAGTTTAAAAAAACTATTTGGATTCTAGTTCAGCAAAGACCCAGACTCCCTAACTGGCTTTGAGTTTGACCTTCGTGAGGCTCCGACAGCAGATGGTGATTCATCCTCCTGCTAGATTTATACACAGCAGATCTTCCATAAAAAGCCAGAAGTCCAGTACAAGACCACCAACAGGAAATCAAAGCACCTTGTCACAGCGCCGCAGGCATTAGACAAATGAAAAGTCCAATCTGCCTAAAACTGCCTCCCAAACTGCAGCTGGGAGCGTTAACACCGGGGAGAACCGGCAGTGGAAAACTAAACTCATCAGCCGAGCCGAGGCCTCTGGGTTGATGTTTTCCTCATCGATCAGCCGCTCTCATCTTTCCCTTTTAACTATAAATGGCAAAGAACAAAAGCTATGGATTATCTACGGGTCCGAGCCCATCAGCCCTAAAAGGAGGCTGAAACATGAAAGACGCGGAGCTGCCGAGAGGATGATTTCACATGAAACATGCACGCCAGGAATGAAGGCCGGACAACAAGACTGCAGGAAGAATACGACTGAGTGCCGCATGAATATCACCTCAAATAGTATTGATTGTCAAAATCTGTTTTTCTGTTTAACAAAAGTTGAAGTTTCCTCATGAGTGAGAGGTTTTCAGTACAAATGGACGAAGTTGATTTACAACAGAAACAAACAAATGGCGTATTTATCTGTATTTAAGAAGAACATGAGGATATTTAAGATGCAGAGTTGGTTCGGACAGAGTCAAAGAGACGAGGAGAATCTCTGACAAAACTTCAGTACAGTAGAAAAACCTGTTCAATACAACAACAGGATCTAATCTGAGACATCGTGCGGTCGACCACAGCTGCTGCTTGGTAGAATATGGAAAATATCTCTCTTGGTTATTTGTTCCCACCCTCTGTACGACGTTAAAAAACCGAGGGCCTGAAAACCTCAAGTTCTCACAAAAAAAAGATAAACTGTTGTCGAGGTTGCTAGGCAACAGGAGCCACGCTTCGCAGCGTAACGGCGGAAACAGCTGGTGACGCCCAGTGAAACTCCTCCCTGAGCCAGACCGTCACATTTCGGTTCGCCCTTCGCAGTCTGCGGCCCCTGGATTGGGACACAGCTAGCTTAGTGTGCATACAGCGCCGTACGGGCCTTCGTCGCCATGGTTACAATAATAAACCGTCACAGCTTCAGTTAGTTTTAGACACAACAGCTACTTTGTTAGGGTTAGGAAAAGTGGTGTGGGTTTAAAATAAGTACTTCCTTAACATATTGGAAGATCTTTGTTGTCATGGTTACAGTAATAACCATAAACTACTACTGCTTTCACATTCCTCTGTAAGGTATGTTTGTTTTTTTCTGTATTATAAAGCCTCATTTCTATTTCTGTTTATTTAATTTTGTTAATTAAAATTCAGAATCCCTGTTTTGGATTTCGTGTTGTTGTTTTTCAGTTTATTATAATTTATTCAAATCGGTTAATTAGTGTATTTGTGTCCGTACTGACGGGGCCTGGGTACGGTGGCCCCCTGAGGACAAAAGAGCAAAAGCAGAAACATTACTACCAGCCTGCCATGATGGGAAAATACACATAACATCATGTAATGTGAATGCTTCAGGTGAACCTGACAGATCGGACTTGGCCTCCTGTTGTCAGTACATGTGTGTGTGTGTGTGTGTGTGTGTGTGTGTGTGTTTGTGTTAACTTTAAAGTGCAGTGTAACGTCTCTGGTCAACATCATCCAACACCACACTGTGATAAGACCGAACAGCTCTCAGACAGCATCATACGTGTGTGTGTGTGTGTGTGTGTGTGTGTGTGTGTGTGTGTGTGTGTGTGTGTGTGTGCGTGCACTCATGTGTGACCTGTATCTGTGGTCAGAAACAAATGATCTGTCCCAGGGGGAGAGCTGATGAATAATGGATCTGACCGTCTACAGTTTCCATCACTGGGCTGCAGCCAAACTCTGAGCCGGCCTCCATGTTAGTTTACAGTCTGCTCCGTCTCTTTCTCTTCGGCTCCAGCTGAACAATAAGCAGGTTTTTTTTGTTGTTTTTTTTTTCTGTTTTTGTTTTGTTTCCTGCTCCAACCAATCAGCAGCAAGCATGGCATCTGTCCCATCATCCTCAGTCAACACAGAGCAGTTAAACTCATGTTGATTTAAGAGCCGTTGTTTCTGTAAGTCGACATATGGAGACAGATGATCTGTAGATAAACACATTCACTGTCCAGCCCACAAAAACAGACACTAAACTACTGAACAAATTTTAAACTATTTCACAAATAACTTCATCGCAACTTGAATTAATATCAGTATTTGACAGATTTCGTAAATTACTAAAGAAACTAAATATTACTAAATATATAATGGAGCAACTATCTACTATAAGTTTAGAGTCTCTACAAGCTGATAATAGTCATTTTCCAATTCGTCCATATCTGTATTTCTACTGAGTAACAAACGAGATCATAGTCAGTCAGTGTTTCCCGCTTATTGATTGATTTATTTTTTACAAACATCTTCACAAACAATCCAACAGACTTCTTCTCCGACCTCCTGGATGCTGCAGCAGCTCAACACAGCCCATAATACACTCCTAACACTCTCACAACAGCTTCCTCCAGGTACTTTTCACAATAAGAGTCCAGCTTTGAGAATATATATGTGTGCATGTAAGTATAAGTATATTACCTTGTACATTATTTATTTATTTATGTTTTGTTTGCTATTTTTACATGTGCATATTACTCGACTTATTTTGCTTCTATATCTATACGTCTATAATCACTTCATATATAACTATAATATTTTAAGCTATGTTTATTCAGTTGTCTGAGTGTTTTTTGGTCTGATGATGGGGAGAGAAAAGGTCAGTAGGATTCATCCTCTGGGGAACATGAACGTCTGTTTCACAACAATCTATCAAGCCAGATGTTAAAGTCTGGACCATCAGCACAGGGAGAAAATCCCCCCAAAGAAATAACTCACTTGCTGAAAGACGTTCGTCAGGCCAGATGACAGAACCGTTTGCATTTCTTTTGAGAACACTGAAGAAATGAAAACAGCTTTGGAGACTCTTCAGACGAACCTTCAGGTTCCTGATTTCACTACAGATGTTGTCTCAGCTTCCACTGCCTTTGTTGTATTTAACAGCAGCTCTCAGCGCTGACGCAGGCCGTCACATCAACACCTATTCAACTTGTAAATGTGTGCTGGTTACCTGCCCACTGTTCACTGTGTGCCAGCCTCTGCTGCTGCTGCTGCTGCTGCTGCTGCTGCATCAATCCGAACCTTCACACCGCCTCTCTCTCTGTTCGGCTGCCCGGCCGTCACCTCGGCAGCCAGCGGCTCCAAACACTCAAGAGAGCGACAGGGATTTTTAAACAAAGAGCTCCCACTCTTAGTGACTTGTTTACAGGAAGAGGAAGATTTAAAAAGGGAAACCGAGTAAGGGACAGCTCCGACACAACAATCTGAGAGAGGTTGTATTTATTTAAACGCTCTGCTCTCGGCTGTGCCGGCCTCGGCTTGCTCGAACTGCTGCAGAGCAGAACATAAATAATGATTTATTGTGTCTTGGCACAGCAGCAATTTATATTAAAGGAAAACATTGGGGAGCTCTATACGTATGTAACATGTGGTTTATGTTGGCATCAATCAGAGAGAATAAAGCAGCGGTGTGTACGTTAGAGACTGGTGAGGTTTAGCTCTTATGAATCAGACACTCCCTAAAATGACAGTCAGGGGGATCAACAAGCAGAGAACAAGTGATGAAAGAAAGATTCATTTAGTCTGAAATGTTTACCACGACCAGACTGAAAAATAACAAATATGAAAACAAAAATACCCGTTCTTTTGTGTTTTTATATCCATGTCTACAGTCTTTGTATCATATGCTACAGGCTGTTTATTCTACAGGTTCTACAGTCAGTCAGTCAGTCAGTCAGTCAGTAGATTGTTTCAGATACAACAATGAGTTCACATAAAAAAAGTACTTTTAAATACTTAAGTATTTTTTTTAAATCAAGTACTCAAGTAAGAATCTGACTGAGTAATAACTGATGGATGGATACATGACCCATATATATATATATATATATATATATATACACACACACAGGCATTCATTGTCCCCAGAGGATAAACCCTAAAGACTTTGATGTTTCCTTGAGGTTGACATTTGTAGTTTTGAGTGAAATGTCAATGAGTTGAAGTACTGCAGTACTTTATTTGAAAAATACAAACCCTATAAAAATGGCCATAAAAACACAATTGAATCAACAAAAGGAGCCGTTGTTGTTTTCATATTTCTCTCTATATCTTTTTTGGTCGTCGTCAACACAGCAAACATTTAAAACTAAATGAATCTCTCTTTATTTCTGAACCTTCAAACATCGTTAAATTTATGGTCTATCACATCTTCAAAATAAAATAAAATTCATTCCACAGACTAAAAGCTGCTTCAAAGTAAGAGTACTTCATAGAAATGTAGTGGAGTCAAACGTACAATATTTGTCTTTTAAGTGTAGTGGAGTAAAAATAAAGTAAAGTACAGATACTCAAGTAAATGTACTTTGTTCCGTCCACCCCTGGAAACTGTTGGATGGACTGCCATGAAATTCAGTACATACATTCATGGTCCTCAGAGGAAGAACCCGACCGACGTTGGTGATCCCCTGACTTTAGCGCGGCTGTAGACTTTCAGTCTCGTCCAGAATCTGAAGACAGAGAAGGTGCGCTGCAGTTTTTTCTCCGGGAGCAGCGAGTTTTCCCTCCTCACCCAGATTCCCTCATCTATAAAGCATCTGTTCCAAGCAGAAGCCGCCTCGGTTCCAGCAGACGTGTTTCTAATCTAATCGTACACACGGTGACGAAACAGTTTGTCAGAGGCCCGGAGAAAAGCTCCTCTCACAGAAAAACAACTTAATCAAACACTGGAGCTGAATGGACGAAGAAGAGTGCCAACGCTGTATCCCACAGGAAACACAATGAGAGAGGAAGTGTGTGTGTGTGTGTGTGTGTGTGTGTGTGTGTGTGTGTGTGTGGATGTAAAGCCCTCTTATTTACATTATAAACTTTTTACAGTTGCATTCAGCTCAAGGTAAAGATGAGGATGTTGTTGTTCATGACGTCTGTGACGAGACGTAGTCTAAAGATGACTAACTGAATGTATTTGAGGATTATAATGCTGCATTCAAGTCATGTAGTATTTACAAGCTGCCAACTGGGGAAAACAGGCAGTAAACACAGAACAAATCCACAGATACTGGCCAGTCCAAGCTCCCATTTTAAACTCAGGCCTATTTTTACTGCAATATAAATAACTTGTGCACAATGTTTATGGTTATTGAAGATTTAACTTTATAGATTAAAAGCAAAAAAGAAAAAAGAAAAACAAATAGAAAAATAGACGGGAAACCCTTCTGAGTGATTTCCTCCCTTGAAAGTCTATTAAATCATAAAAATGTGAAAACTTAAAGGTCTCCTCCAGTGTAAAGGTCTGTGTCCATGTGTAGTGTGATTATAGATCAGCTCTAGCTTCTATATTAATACTGTGAAAGGATCAAAGCCTCAGTCCACAGAGAAATGCACACAGCCTGTATTCAGAAACTGAGCCTTAAAACCAGCCGTCAGGACTTCTGGAACTTTGTGATGTCACAACGAAGCAGTAACGGCCCTCAGCCACGCCCCACACATTAAATAATGAATGGTGTGCTTTATAATTTCTTATATAATGCAGATTTCTTGCTGTAGTCACTAAACTGTCCAAAAATACAAAAATATATTTTAGAATCAGACATGACAAAGAAAAAGCACCAAATTATCACATTTGAGAAACTTTAATAAGAATAAGATCATGAACCATCTGTCAGTCGCATGTATTAAAAGGTGTTGCAGCCCACAGATCTTCATGAGCTTCTTCTTCAAAAACACGTTCCAAGGAAAATATAATGACATTCAAAAATTACAAAATGCTGTGAAACTGGTTTCCATCCAAATGCAGCGGAAATTTTACTCAGAATTCAAGAGAAAATGTAAACGCATGTGAATATTAGGAGTTGGCTGATGAAAACTATGTGGAAAACATGATGGAAGTCTGACATTTCTGTTTGTTTCAGTCTCCTCATCATCACGTCGCACACAGATCTGATGTTTACGTCTCGTCACCGGAAGATTTAAACGATTTAAAGCGGGAGCGAGTGAGCGACGCCTTTAAATCCAACCACTCAAACTAAGACGACATCAGACATCTGTGACTGATCCACTTCACTACAGACACACTGAGACCTCAGTCTGGGTTCACGCCTCCGGTTACTGTTAGAATAACGGGACGCTGGTTCTTCAGGCTGAGTGTGGTCTGTTCACGGTTCCCGGCTGAGCGCCACCGCTCTCGCCTTCCCAGCAGGCCTTGCTCTCCGTGCGTGTCGTCTTCGCTGTGAACACGTGGACTTTCACACATCGGCAGCGGAGCAGGAAGTCCTCGACAGATTTGTGATCTGTGCCTCCACCGTCCGTGTTCACTGTGGCTTTATAAACTGAACGCAGGATAAACACAAGACAAGAACCACCTCCTCGTGGTCGTATCCCTCCGCCACTCGGACTAGTTCCAGGTCACATCCCTGCTTATTAAGAGTCAGAGAAAATATGAACCATTTGTGTGAGATTTTGTCGTAATTGCTGTGTGAAGTCTTGAGCAATGGCTAAAAGTGTTTTGTGAGGTCACACTGACCTTGACCTTTGACCTTTAGTCACCAAAGTGTAATCAGTTCATCCTTGAGTCCAAGTGAACGTTGGGCCAAACAACCATCTGGTCCATTTAAAGTGTCTCCTAAAGTCTGCGGAGTGAGACCTCTGTCCTCGCTGCAGCTCTGACGACAAACACTAACGGCCTCGTCACCTGCCGCCGCCGCCGCCTCAGTGTGACCAGGCGAACATCATCAGCACAATCGCCGGCTCATTAACAGGCAGACATTTTTGTGACGCCGCCTTGGGGATGCATGACTATTTTGAGGGATGACCTAATTGAAATTAGCAGCGGGGGGGCGGGGGTGTGTGGGGGGGGGGCGGCACACAGAGGAAATTATGGATTTTTACACTTTGTCCTTCGTTAACCTTGACACACTTGTGCTGGATTCTCCCTGTGATGTAAACTGACGATGGCTGACGTTTCCTCATCGTCGTTATCTGACTATAAAACAAGTTTTTATCTATTTTTATCCAAATTTTCTCTCTTTATAAGATTATTAATATCTCATCGGTGGAGGCATTGAACATAAAATAAAAATTACAAATCTCTAATCCTTATTTTGGCTAAAATAAAAACTACAGTTAAATCTTTACTTCATTAAGAGAGACACGAAATCTTCTGATATTTCTTATATGACTAAAACAATTATTAGTTTTTCTTGTTTACATTTGATTTTAGTTTAAATTTATTCGTAATTTATGACAACGGCAGCTTATAAAAATATATATATTTTGATATATTTGATATTATTGAGGCGAACTGCTTTCATACTTTATATCTCGTCTAAATCAGCTCCCCTCGACCCAGATGCTGCAGTTTGGTGAGAGCTGGTTAGTGCCGACCTCCTGCTGTTCACCAGCACCACCAGCACCACCAGCTGCCTCCCACCATCCCCAGTACCACCCCGGGCGACTGTACCAGTCAACCAGACGCTAACATGAAGAGAAGCCTCCGTCTGCCGCGTGAACAGAGGGAATTACCGAGGCTGCACAGCTTTAAATTTAAACACTAAAGCTAACGACCAATAACATGTAATAATGTTCGGTGGCTGTTTGATTGATCAGTCAATCCACAGTCTTTTTTTTTTTTTTTTTAAAGCAAACATATCAAACCTCTGCTGGTTCCAGCTGCTCAAACGTGACGATTTGATGTTTTTCTTTGTTACATGTGAATTTTCGACATTTTAAAGACACAAATTTGAGCTGAAAGAAAGATTAACGGCCATTTTTCACTATTTTCTGACGTTTTCTGAACAAACTTTTAATCGATTAATGAAGAAAATAATCAGCGGAGAAACATATAGTGAGAATAATCGTTATCTGAGAAAAAGAAAAAGAATAATCGAGTCATTATTTAAGTTTTTGTGTGATTATTTTCTGCTTTTTCTCAGTTTTACATCACTGATGTCCCAACAGTTAATGAGCCTTTCACTCATTAACTGTCCATTAACTCACTTTCCAACCTGCTACATTTCACTGACATTTCCTGATCACGTTCCTGCTCCCCAGAGAACGAACCCTCTAGATTTCAGTGACCTTCTTTTCCCTTGCGAACAGCAAAAACGCCCTGAAACAAACTTTCATTTCTGCCTCTTCACAACGTGCAAGAACGTGATAATTAATCCAACACGTTCGTATTTTGGGGGCACAATTAACGGCTCATCCTAACAACAGTAACTGCAGATTGTTCCTTTAATTGCCCAATTATCTGAACAGCAGAATGGCTTTTTACAATAGGAAACATCTGGGGGGTCTAACTGCACATCTGGCACTTATCAGCTGTGGTTTCATCCCAAATCAATTTCAGCTGCATCCAGTGACTGTGTGAAAAAAAAAAAAAAAAAAAAAAATCACATATCTGCTTCCAATTACATGTAAGAGCTGTAATTGTGTGGTACCTCACAGGCTGAGCAGGATTAACCTTTCACAGCTCTCACACACACCTCTCCCTGCAGACGAGCTCAGCTCAGGTGAGTCAACACGACCCGAGGCCTCAGTCTGTGGAGGACGCAGGTACACAACCAGTCCCACCAGGGGGAGGACAGATGTACCTCGGACCCGAGGAGGAGCGACTGCCTCTGGGGTAAAACATGTGGCGACGGCCGTCCTCTGCACAGTCTGCAGGAATCCATCTTTTCTTTTTTAACATGGTGAAATCAAGCCGTTAGAAACTGCTCCAGAATCATAAGTCGTCACCGTCACCTTTCAGCCACGCTGACTTCATCACCAATTGGTCACATGACTTTACAAAGAGAAAGACAGGTAAATTCAAATTTATTTTATGAACATTTTCAGCGTCTTTAAGGCTCCTGGTTTTGGTTGTTACGGCACATTTACCGTCTGGGTCAGACTCAGTGTTTCCAGCTCTGATAAACCCACTGACCACGACCCGCCCAGCAGCAGACAGCCGCCGCACACAGTCACAGGCGGAGGAAAGTGGAGCATTTAGAGCAGCTAAAGAGCCGGATGTTTTTAAAGATGGAGGAGGTGGAGGAGACCGAACACAGAGCTAAAGAAAAAAAAAAAAAAGAGGGACTATCGGACACAGTCATGACTCTGATGGGACGATCGTGTCGCTCTGTAGCTGCGTCCCGATTCATCCTGTGGAGGAACACAGTCTGCGAAGGTGCCGTCGCACACCACGAAGGCCAAACTGAAAATGGGACGGTCACTGGCGCGGCTCCTGTCGCCTAGCAACCTCGACAACACGACGACTTTTATCCGCTAGAATTTGAGGTTGTAAGGCCTTTGGTTTTAACAGTTGTACCGTCAGCTGCTGAACTGAGCTGAAGCTCAAGACTCACATTTCAAAGTGTAAACCTCAGGCTCTCTGTCGGTGTTGTTTTGCTTTCAGTACCGACTTGCAATGAATCTTGGGATAGGTTTCGGCCAGTTGCCTTCGAAACGGGACAGTTTAGTCGCAATCAGTCTTCAAATTCAGCCTCCAACATGATTATCATATAAACTTTACCAGGTGATAATATCTTGAAGTCTGTGTTTTTATGCATCAAAAGTGGCCAGAAAGTCAGTGAATGCTACATGAAGTTCAGTGTTTTGCATTGTAGTAAAGCTATAGCTCCTTTTTTTCTTCTTCTCTTCCCTCTTTAGAGTCTCTGGAGTCGTGACACGGTGCTGTTCGGCTCGACCCCCTGCTACTGTCAGCTTGTAACGTCGGTGATCGAGGAATTTAAGCTCATTCTCCTGCTGCACTCAAAGGAGGCTGATCTGGATAAGAGGATCAGACTAATGCCTGAAATGTAAATGTAAATGTTCTGTAAATACTTGAAAAGCCTTGTTGAGGCCCATTGAATCCTTTTGTGTGCACCAACATCTGCCTAAAGCTCCTCCACATTCACCTGCTTAGATCCCCTCCACCAGCCGGTGAATGGGGAGGAAAAAAAGGAGCGAATCGGCCCTTTTGCCAGAGGAGGACTTTGACCGACGCGTCCTCCACGCAGGCCTTTTTATCGCTGGCCTTTTTACTGCGTCACTTTTTAGGATTTCACACTCGGACGAGGGCCATCGAAACATCCAGGATCGAAGGGAGACCACACACTCGCAGGCAGCTGAAAACAAGGAGGAAAGTGGAGGAGGACAAATCAAATGGCTCTCCACCAGCTACTCTACGGGGGCTGCACTTGTTCCGCGCCGCAATGGGCCCCGGTGTGAGTGGCCCCCCTTTCAGAGGCGCAGTGGGCCACCCGGATCTGCCCCGTCATCCATTACAGCGTCCACGGCGGCGGAGGGCACCGAGGAGGAGGAGGAGGAGGAGGAGGAAGAGGAGGGGTGGGTGACGACGGTGGGCAGAGCGCCAGGCGGACACCAGCAGAGACAAGATGGTTGTCTATCCAAAAAAAAAAAAGAAACCCACCCTCGACACCCCTCATCCCTCACCCCCCCAGAAACGAGAGGGGAGACAAATGAGGAGGAGGAGGATTAAAAAACGTTAAGGTGGGGGACGAGGGGGTGAGGACAGTAGAAGGATGAAGGCATGAGGCTCTAAAAAGGGGGAGAAATGTAGGACAACAGGGTGACGGAAGATGTGCAGCAGCAGCAGCACAGAAGTCGTGAAAGGACGAGAGAAAATGAGAGATTAAGAGCTGAGGAGGGAAAAAAGGGAAAAAGGAGCCGGACAGAAAAAATGTGAAAGACGACCGAGGAGTAAGAAACAAGAGAGAGACCCGACACTGAGGAAACACACTGCAAAAACATCTCAGTCTTAACATGTTGGTCTAAAATTCCTTTTTTGCTTAAATGCTTCTTCTAAATTTGATTAAGTGGAAAATTTATGGATAAACAATCAACAATATATCACCTCCCTTTCTCCCATTTTTTAAAGCTCCTCCAGTGTAAAGGTGTGTGTCCATGTGTAGTGTGATTATAGATCAGCTCTAGCTTCTATATTAATACTGTGAAAGTATCAAAGCCTCAGTCCACAGAGAAATGCACACAGCCTGTATTCAGAAACTGAGCCTTAAAACCAGCCGTCAGGACTTCTGGAACTTTGTGATGTCACAACAAAGCAGTCACCAAGCCCCGCCCACCTGGACCCACCATCCAAACCTTGCAGGATTTGGTTTCTCTGAGTGTTTTTACCTGAAATCTTCTATATTTTTATTGGATCACTCAGAAAATAGTCAGCCAATCAGAAGAGAGGCTCAGAGCCTCCTCTCTTCTGATTGGCGCAGCGACCTGTTGTTACTAGAGCTGCAGAGAGAAGCCTGAGAGAGGAGATGTAAAACTACACTGAGATGAACCACAAATATATCTTCTTATGGATCAACACACACTGAGACTCGCCAAAAACTCAACTCAAAAATATCAATAGTAAATATCAATTAGCTGCTATAAGTATTCACTCAGAGCCGAGTTCAAAGAGGTAAGACAAGTGTCTCTCCGTCTCAAGACAAGATGAACACAGCATATAAGACTAGGAGGCAACTTAATTATTCAAAGTTTTTTGTTTATTTAAAAAAATAAATAAAAAATTGGCAGAGTTTCCTGGAAGAAAAACACTTAATGTAAACCTGATGTGAACTTACTTGATCATATCTCACACAGAACGTTGGAAACTGTCAAGTCAGATTTATAATCTTGTTGACTTCCTCTTTAATCAGATAATTCCCGATTTAAATCATAGTTTTGTTTCAGACTGTTTTGAAGTTCTCATACGGCTGCTTTGTTAGAAAATATTAAAACTGACAACTTTGGCTTTGTTATAAAAACAAAAAAGAAAAATGCATGTTTATATTCTCAGATTATGTAAAAAAAAAGGAATAATTTATTGATACTGAAACTCAGATCCTGCCGAACACCCCAGTGTCTGAAAGAATCCAGGTATTTATCAGGTAAAATTGGTTGTTTGGACAAGTGTTTTATTTTTTTACAGTGTGTGAGCGGACCGGAGGCCTGAGAACAGAGATGGGAGACACACAGGGAGATCGGGGAGGTGGTGGGGGGGGGGGGGGGGGGGGGGGGGGGGGGGGTGGGGGGGGGGGGGGGGTGTAACGAGGCTGGGGATGTTAAGGAAGACTAATGAAGGCAGGAGTGCTGCTTAACCTGCGCTCCATCGCTCTGTGAGGCCTCCAACCTCGATGTGTCGGAGGAAGAATGTGTGTGTGTGTGTGTGTGTGTGTGTGTGTGTGTGTGTGTGTGTGTGTGTGTGTGTGTGACACCCTCCCCCCTCCCCCCGTCCTCCTAACACACTGCGCTCCCACACTTCTGCTCCAGCTTCACAGTGTGACAGCGTCCTCTCCTCCTCACCGCCACCGCCACTGGGACAAATCGCAGTGCCATCATGCGTCACGCTTAAATGCTCTCCCCCTGAAACCACCCCCCACTCACCCTCTTCTTTTCTCTGTTGCTCTGCACCCCACCCCACCCTTCCACCTCCCACCACCCCCCACCCTCCCCACTCTCCTCAATCTACCCCCCCCTTAACACCTCCCGTCTTTCTGTAGTTGCCCCCTTTCCTACTGTTACAAAACAAATCTCCCCTCTGACAGCATAATTCACCGGGCCGGGCCCGAGGAGGCGGCGCAGGATGGACGGGCCTCCTCAGCTGACCTCCGCCGAGGACCCGGCTGGTTGTTTCCCCACGTAACCCTGGCCTGCATTCAGCCGAGGGCCAGCGGAGAGAAAAAGAGGGGCGACTCTGGAGGATTCAAACCAGTGGCCCCTGTGTATGCCTGAGTGAATGCTGTTGAGCCTAATACCCACTAATCTGGTCATCAAATACCCCCGCTGCCATGACTGGAAATCTGCTTCTTCTTTATTTATTTTTTTTCCTTCTCCAGACGAGCAGTGGGGCAGCGAGGGACGTCTGCCCAGCTGAAGCTGATTTGGACGGAGATGGAGGGATAACGCACAGGAAAGAAAAGAGACAAGGGATGGTGGGAAACAGGAGGAAATAAAGACATGAATGTAGAGGAGAGGAAAGACCGAAGAAAGAGGAGGTCGTGCGAGGTCACGGTCTTGTTTGTGTCTTTCCCCAAACAACAAGCTGAATCCAAATGAGGCTGTGAACTGTATTTAATCCTCAATATAAAGTTGAACTGGATCAAATTCGAGCTAAACGTGTTCCAACTATCAAAAACTGTCGAGATCTGAAATCTGAATCACCATCTTTCTGACTTATTCTTTCTTTCTGCTCGTGTTTACACATTTAACAACAAAAAAAACTTTGATATTTATAAAATAAGATGATGAAAAAACACTGCTTTGGCACAGAAATTGAAATTCAGTCATTGTATCATCACCAGGACTGAAAAAAAAAGATTGCACTCCCAGCTCTCGTTTATTTAACTCCAGCGATGCGTTCACTTGTCTTGCTCTACGGAAGCAAATAATTGCCATAATAATTTAAATGATAATCAGAAAAATGTTTTTCAGGGCAATAAATTCAGTTGTATTTAGTATTCAACACTCAGTATTCAGCAGTGATTAAATGCCAAAATTTGGGATTCAGTTGCTAATTATTATAGCACTGATTTGCCTCCATGATGCTCCAGGTATAAGGAAATGTTCTGTTCTTTATTGATCTATAAAATGACTAATATCACTTTTAAAGAGTAATTTAGCAGCAGGCTGTAAAACAGAGTTTCACTGTCTTCCATGGTTAAAGGTTTCAAGCGTTTGGCACCTGAAACCAAACCCAACAGTGATGTCACAGCGTACTGGAGTACACTTCTACATCACTGCAAGTGACACAGCCTTTAGTTTGATACTGAAATGACACTGCATCTGTTTAAGGCAAGAAAAACATGAGAGCTGTGATGTAGGAGTTGAGGTTCACTCATACCTTTATGTAGATAAACCAATTAAATAAATACCCCTATCATCATCGTCAATAATAACCTAAAAAAATAGAGTAAATAAAAAAATTACACGTGAAATATAACTATGGTAGTTAACTTACACTTGTAGATTTCCCATGAGCCACAATTTGTCCTTATTTTTAAAAGGTACATCCAGTGTAAAGGTCTGTGTCCATGTGTAGTATGATTATAGATTATAGATCAGCTCTAGCTTCTATATTAATACTGTGAAAGTATCAAAGCCTCAGTCCACAGAGAAATGCACACAGCCTGTATTCAGAAACTGAGCCTTAAAACCAGCCGTCAGGACTTCTGGAACTTTGTGATGTCACAACAAAGCAGTCACCAAGCCCCGCCCACCTGGACCCACCATCCAAACCTTGCAGGATTTGGTTTCTCTGAGTGTTTTAACTTGAAATCTGCTGTATTTTTATTGGATCACTCAGAAAACAATCAGCCAATCAGAAGAGAGGCTCAGAGCCTCCTCTCTTCTGATTGGCTCACTGACCTGTTGTTACTAGAGCTCCAGAGAGAAGCCTGAGAGAGGAGATGTTAAACTACACTGAGATGGTTTTTGGTTCTTAAAACCACAAATATATCTTCTTATGGATCAACACTTCAAAATAAAAGTGTAAAATATGGAAAGGTGGTGTTTGACATGGACAGGAACGTAGTGATGGTATGTATGGCCCCTAAACCAAGCACGTGGGGACAATGGCGGGTAGGACAAATGCGACAAATGGACAATGAGAAACACCACCACTTTTTTCTTTCGCATTCATGTGCATATTGTATCTTTCGTACACGTAGCCTGAATTCCTGAGGACGTGTGCAGCCAACACTCAAACGGACGTAGGATACACGAGGCAGCACTTGTAGTGAACAAATGTATCTCCGACTTGAGGAGGAATTTCTTTACGACCAGTAAGAACAGGAGGAAGAGCGAGACTGTGAGTCTTTCGGTTAATGACAGACAATAAACACTAGTAGTAAAATTTCGGGCATCTGAGTGTCTGTGGAGGTGGACCATCACCTCCACAGCGGCCCCCTGCATGTGTTTGACTGACAGACTGCCTGACTGTGACGGCCATCTGTCTGCAGACTCCCTGTTAGACAACAAGAGGCCCGGAGACTCCGTGAGCCCAGACGGAGCGCAGGGCACGGCTGGCACTGCCCATTCACAAATATCTTTTGGGAGGACAGATGGTGCTGAGTTTTCTCCTCATGTGTCTTTTCTTCCACCATCAACCATTCCTGCGCTGCCTCCTCAGCGAGCTGGCATCCCCCTTTGTGTCGCGACATTTCATCAAAGCTTCATTTAAAAAAAAAAAAAAAAAAACACAGCTCAAATGAAAAAGGGAGGAGGCGTGAAGGAGCCCGGAGGCTTTCTGCAGGTACCGAACCGTCCAGCACAGATCCAGGCTCGCTGGCCCGGCCACAAAAGGTTTCACATCTCTTCAGCTAAAGCTGGCTCCGACCAGCGTCTCCCCCCTAATCTTTGTTTCACCCCCCCAAAAGAAAATTCAGCCAAGCAGATCAGTGTCCTCTCTGGCACGCTGCGACTGTACCGTACGGCAGGGAGGGCAAACCAGAGGATAAGAGCTGGAAAACCCTTCCACTGCTCAGACTTATGGTGACAAATCACTGACTTCTTAAAGCTCCTAAACCCTGCCCATTATTACAAACACTCATTGTGTGGCCAAAATACAACCCCACTGAAATGTATCTTAATTTTTAGCTAGAGATCATCCAAAGATGCCAAATATGTCGATTGAATTTACCTTACAATAATATTGAGTGAACTTTTGAAAAAGCGTCTTCCTAGGTTTGGATATTTCCCTCAGTGCAGCATCACATCATAGCTTTGGGGTCAAACAGTGTAGAGGAAAGATAAAGTTCTACTTTACAGATTAGGAAGAAACAAGGAGAAGGAAAAACTAAGCTTGTGACCAAATCAAATCATCACTGACAGAACAGGTCGTTTTCTGCTTTTTCTGTCTTCAAGAATGAACTTTGACCCTCAACTTTTGAGCCAACATTGACCAGAAGTCTGTAAAGTGCTGGACAAACTCCATCTGCTAAAGGAGAACATGTGATATGACTGACAGCTCCAGAATAGCTACTAAATGGACCTTTTAGTGAGTTGTTTTCTCAGAGTGATTCAGGTAACTCTAGACATGTGGTAAATAAAAAAAATCACTTAATCAATCACTTAAAGCAAAAGTAATTAGCTACATCAAGACCACCTCCATCAAAGATGCCTTTATAGGAGCTATTTGTAGGTTTGCTATTGCTACATAGCTAACGTTAGCATTAGCAGCTGTTGCAAATTCAGAATCAAACTTAATTCCTTTACTCATCAACAGCTGTCTCCAGTGGTGGAAACTAACCATCTTGTCTTGTTTTTATTTGTATCACTTCTTCTGTTCTACAGAGGTTAGCATGCTAACCAGCTAGCCCCGCCCCGGCGGGACTGTCTCATCATCTGACGAAGTAGCGTAGCTCAGAGGATGTATTATAGCCTGTTATATTGTAAACGTGATGTTGGCTGAAGGTCTTAGCAAGATTGGCAAGTAAATAGCTGTTGATGCTAACGTTAGCTATGTAGCAATAGCAAAATGTAGAGCTATCTTAAACAACTCCAAAGCAGTCACCACCCAACTGTCACATGTTGTGTATTCAAAATGTGTAAGAACATAAAACATTAACGTTTGGAGGGATCTACTGACCATCAACAGCTACATTAACGTTAGCCACGCTGTTACCATGAAGGTTACCGACTGATTTCTGATGTTAGCAAGCTAGCTAAGAGTGCTACATGTAAATAACAAACTAAATGACAACTATGGAGGTATTTTCTACTCTTTAGGGGGAAGCTAACAACCACCTCCACACACCCAGCAAGACCACAGTGATATCAACCATCCATCAAACTCCAGGCTGCAAAACGCCATCGTTACTGGGATTAGCTGTAGCTTAATTACTGAGTTTCAAATTGTAGTTACTTAGACTGCTGAAGAAGTAATCACATTAAATATTGTGCTTTGTTTTTTATTGACCTTTTATTTGACTGCACTTTGTTGCTTTTCCTGCCATTGTAGTGCAAGTTCAGCCATAGAGCTGGTTACTGAAACTAAAGACAAATATTGTTTGGTTCTGACTGAAGTACTGAATGTTGAGATCAATACTTTGCTCAGATTCTGACTTTTATTCAGTTATTCTCTGATTTTAGTTTCATTGTATTTTGTCCTTGTACGACTGTATCCAACCAGAATGTAATATCTGAAAGCTCTGGTTTCTTTTGTTCTTTTAAAATAAGGTTTAAGTGTATATTTTAAGTTTATATTTCTTACAGTATCATTTCAGTACCAAAGCTCAGGTATCATATCAGCACATGTATCAAAAATATTCCTAACATGTGACTGAAGAAACACTAAAGGGCTGCAATTAACAATTATTTGATTCACTTTATCAATTAATCATCTAATTATTGTCTTAATTGTTTGGCCTAGAAAAATCACTATTTCAGAAGGATTTCCTTGTTTCACCAACAAGAGGTTGGAACAATTACATTTCCTGCATTTGATTGACTAGTCGACAAATAGTTTCACATTAACAGTAAAACGTGATCAGTTCTGACAAACATCATCAATGTAAAAACAGTAAATAAGCCAAAGACAAGAAGGCTGCTGCTGCTGCTGTACATCAGAAAAATAAGGTTTACAAGCTCCTGATGAAAACACAGAAGCACATGAGTGTTTCCTTAATAACTGGAAGGTAAACCACAACCTGAAAACTCCCAGCTGGGCCTCAGTTATTTTCTTTAAACCTGCACCCCTTCATTTTTGTGAGCAGGCAGGTTTGAACAGTCCAGACACAGACACAGACTCAAAGCTGAAACAGGCTGATTTTTCCTCCCATTGGAAATAAAATCAACAACACTGAAACTGACAGATCCAACTAACTTCACCTCTGTGTGTTTCTCTCTCTCTTCTGTGTCTGTAAATTTCTATTAAACTGCTTCAGGATGGGAAATAAAACAGATGTCTATTTACTGTACAGGCTCTGAGATGCATTATAGGATTACTGCTGTTGTTGTGCCAGATATGGAGCTTCTGACACTCTTAATAAGCCAGTCAGACTACCGTGTCCAACCTTCTCTTTTCATGCTTGACAGCTCCAGTTTGGAGCTGATATGTGACGCCCTGCGACCCTCAACGTTTTAATCTGCGATCCCACAGACCCGCAGCGCGATCCTGGACAGAAACCACCAGAGAGAGAGAGAGTTACACCCTCATCTCAGCCGTAGCCACTACATCTGCGTTTTGGATCCATTTCCTCAAATGTTTCCAAAGACGCACGACGCGTTACGCACCGAATTTCTAATTCTACACAATAAACAAACTATTTGAGCTCAGCCGGAGCTGCTGCGCAATCACCGCAAAGTTAGAAAAGCACGCAGTCTTAATAAAAATCTGAACATATGTGGGAAGATTTAAAGGTTTCTGCGTCATGTGGGGACACAACGTGAGTGACAGCACGCCTTACCTTGTTGGCAGAGGAGGGTGCAGAGTGCAGCCAGTCGCAGCCAGCAGCCTGTAGTCTCCATGTTGGGCAAAAGCTCGCAGATGCGGTAGATAAAGAAATCAAACTGATTGTTTTTTTTTGGGGGGGGGTGGGGGGAGCAGGTCCCGGTCGACCCTCTGCCCTCACAGCTCCATGCCGCTCCGCTCCGCTCCGCTCCTGCCGGTCGCTCGCTCGGTTGTGGTCTTGCAGTATAAAAGGCTACAGATCCAGAGTCCCGGTGCGCCGCTCCTCTCCGTCCGCTCTCCTCCACACCGACTGACAGACTGAAGAGGAGCCGCCAGACGGGAGCGGTGCACCGCCCACAGCCCGCAGCCACACCGGCCTCACTTCCTCCACACAACAACCACAACTGAGAGGACTACACACCCTCACAATTAACAACTTTTCATAGCTCCGTGTTTGTTTGTTTGTTTGTTTATTATTTATTTCATTTATAGGAGGGTGAACTGCAAGAAGAGACTCCGAGTTTGAATGTAAAGTTATGAGGGAAAAGGGAAGAAAAAATGAGGAACTTCAAATGGGAAATAGAGAGAAAATGGAAAGGAAGCAGGGAAGAATAAAAAGATGAAAGCAGGAAGGAAGTAAAAAAAAAAAGGAAATAAAAGAAGGAAAGGTGAATGTAAAAAGAGCAGATGTGAAAAATAATATGATGGAAACTGGAGCCCACACAATCCTGTGTTTGAATATTACTTGATTAAATCCAAATTTATTAATAAATTAATGAAAAACACCATGTTGCATTATATAAACTGAATTATTAAAGGTATTCAAAGTAGATTTCGACACACAGCTTCTCGCCTGATGATTAAAAACAGGAGTCGACCTTAAAGCCATTTCCATTGGTTTATATCGGTTTATATTAATAAATTAATCTAATTACCACAGACTAATTAACCCTCTGGGGCCTGGGGCAGTGGATCGCTGTGTGTGGTTGGTTAATCCAGCCATGGAAATGTGTGAGTGTTTGGAGAATGTAAATTTGATCGTAAGACATATTTATCTACTTGAGCTGGTAATTAGCGCAGGCTAACATGCTGCCTGTCTTTATTTATACCTTACTCTCCACCCTGTTACTTGCTTTAATCTGATATTGTACCATACAGATAAACTTGAACTCATTTATTTGAGCAGGTTCTTCAGTAGTTAATGTTAAATGATTATTATTAGTCCAGAATAAATTAGGTTTTTGTGATTGTATCCACATTATGGACGAGACCTCCAGTTCCTCCTTTTACTGAAGAGACTACTACAGGCGTCCTCCTTTAGATGGAAACTGAAGCATCACTGACGGGAACAATCCCCCTTTCATTTCCAGTTTATGTTCGACACACTGTTAGTTTAGCTGCGGACCACACAACACAGGCCTGAACTCTGTAGCATTTTAGCTAACGCTAAGCTAACTCAGTTTATAACTGCCAATCAAGGCGACTTGTTCCACCCCTGTCTCTTAGAAAATGTGTTCATATACAACTTCATTGTTTCCCTGTTTACGTTGTGATATTGTACATTTATTTGCCACTTTCCAAACACATAAAACATAATTCCAGTCTGCCTTCAAAATGTAGTTGTACATTTATATGATTTCTAGGAAACAGGACTGGTGATTCAGGTTACCAGAAGGCGGTAACCTGTGATCCCTACACCAATTCACATCTGTGGATGGCGGTAAATGGACTGCACTCATATAGCACTTAGTCTTATCGACCGCTCCGAGCACTTTAAACTAGAAGCCACGTTCACCCATTAATTCACACATTCACACAGCGCTTTCTTCTGTGCACTGTATCAGTATCTTGCCCAAGGACTCTTTGACCGTGGGGCTCGACCTCCTGAGCCGGGCTGCCCAACGAAGCACGTGATGTTTACCGTCCAGTCCAGAGCTGTCTACATCAGCGGCAGCCATCTTGGTTGTTTGCGAAAAATGCTGGCGTCTCTCTGTCAGTCATCGTATCAAACCCGCCCCCCATTTTAGATGAATGGTTGTGATTGGCCCGACCTGTTTTGGGACGAGTGAGAGGGCGGGGCCAGACGTGTGCATGACAGCGAATAAACATGAGCTCGCTGATTGGTCTGGTTGATCAATTGATCACATCATGCAGTTTGTGTTCCCACGTCATTTATTTCCCACAAAGCTCCAACAAAAGAAGAAGACGTCTGTAACAAACTAAAGTCTCACACTCACCAGTTAAATCTGAAGTTATACCTGTAACTGCACATATGAACTTCATCGTTGCAGCATCAGCAGAGGAGTTGGTGTTGTACCATCATCAGATGTCGGAGCGCAGCGGCAGCTGGTGACTGTCAGCCTGCAGACGGCAGGGAGTCATTAACACAACCTAGAGAGTAATTGAGTGAAACGACAAAGAGGAGGTTTGGTTTTGTTTTGTTTTGAAGTGTGTGTGGTGGAGTTCGCGGAGGCCGCCGACCTCCTGACCCCACGGGAGACGCTTCCACCTCGCCCTGAAACGGAGACCAAAGCATCAGCGCTGACCCAGAAATCACAATTCACTCTGGGAATGTGGAGCAAGTGCCTCTGTGTGTGTAGAGTCCATGTTAATGTGGACAGGAGTGAGAAAGTGCTGGTTAGTATCAAAGAATATCGCTCTGTGATTCAGAAATGTACAAAACTTTAAATACGAGGCTTCTTTAACGGAGGGAGGAGGAGTTCAGTGTTTAGAGAAATCCTCGAGTCAGTTGAGAAGGAAATCAATTTAATCTCAGTACATCCAGCAGAGACAAAAGGTCATAGTTCGCCTAGAGTACAAAGACATTATTACCTGTATAAAAGTGAAATATAATAAAACTTATAATATACCAGGGGAAAAAAATACTCCATTACTGGTCAAAAGCTGCGTCCCAGTTCAGGGGCCGCATCCTTCTGAGGCTGCATTTGAAGTCCGGATTGCGTCACGGCGGTGCGACTAGCTCCTCCCATTTCGCAGGCTGCTTGAAATGCGGCTCCAACGGGTGAATCTTTGTTGGTCCAACCTTTCCCAAGGTTCCTTGCGAGCCAGTAATGAAAGCAGACAACGCAGAGGATTACACTTTTAAACGTAAGTGGGTTCAATAGCTACAACTGTTAAATAAACCAAAAGCCTTACAAACTCAAGTTTTTGTAAAATATGTTACATGTTGTCAAGGTTGCTAGGCGACAGGAGCCGCGGTTCGCAACGCAACGGTAAGGCTCCGCCGCAGGCCAGACCGGCTCATTTCGGTGTGGCCTTCCCGGACAGCGAAGCACCGCCTCCTCTGAAGGATTCGTCCCCTGAATTGGATCACAGTTAAAGTCGCTCAGTCAGAATCCTACTTAAGTAAAAGTAAAAGTAAAACGTTTTAAATAATCAAAACTGATGCATCAGTGTTTCAGCAGCATTTTACTGTCGTAGCTGCTGCAGGTGGAGATGGTTTTAACTACGTCACATACAGTTACAGTTTAATCTAGCGGCTCCCATCACAATATAAATCTGAAGGGTTGTGATATGATTAACGGGAGAAGGAAGAAGAAACTGTTCTCATATCTTTGCTTTTTGTATGAAATATTATAGGATTTCATCTCTTAGTGCTTTGAACAGTTATTTCAATGAAAATTTAAGCAGTGAAACGCGGACCTGCTTATTTAAATAAAGGATCTGAAGACTTGTTCCACACAGCTGAACAGTTAGGAGCTGAAATGCTGATCCATTTAAATTACTGGAACAGCAGGGTTCCAGCTGCACGGTAGTTTTAATGAGGTTTGGAGAACGTGTTTTTTATTCCAAGACAAGTTCACAGATGGTTAAAATCCCAGCATCCTGCATATTTCTTTTTATTTTTTATTTTTTGTCTGTGAAATTGGAGCAGATTTTGCCAAGAATTCACCAGAAGAAACCAGGATCTCAGTTCTTGGCATTGCACCCCAGTGTGGGGTCCAACAGCCAACTCTTGCCCTGTGGTCCCCTAATAGGTTAATCCGGCCATGACCACCAGGGAGAGTTTTCAAAAAACTCTCGACTACGTTACAGAATGACGACGACGCCTCGATTAAAAGCTGACGGTGCCGATTTGTCTTCAAGTCTCTGCACGTAGATTTTTTGGTAATTAAGGTGAAACTAATGGCCGCCTGGAAGGGAAGAGATGAGCCTGGAAACTGACGGGATGAGCGTGTTATGGCAGGAAAACTTCACCAAACTTCACCTGCTGTTTATGATTCTTGTCTTCAGTTTGATTCCCGGCTCATCGGGGACTCGTTCATCCTCTCGGTGATTTACAGATGATGCAACATCCCCGTGTAATTTCCTCACAGGCCGAGACCCTCACAAACTTTGAAGTGAAAGTTTCCCTCGGTTCGGTTTCAACCACTGGCTCGGATTTTTTAACCTCACAATAAACGACCACGCCGCCCCCTCCTTTATCTGAGCGAATATATTTGCATAATTTACTCTGGATTATCTTTAATTTATGCAGAAACTGCTTTCCACTTGTTAGGTTGAATGTTTCCAAGGGGGCTAATAAAATTAGTTGTACTCCCACAGAGAACCCATTCAGGGATTTTTTTTTTTTTCGGGAGCTTTCGAACACTTTTCCGTGACTTTCCTACGAACCGCACTCAGGCTGGGAGTGATTTTTCCCTCCAACATGAGCCTGTGACCTGAAATGATCTGCAGAGGGAAACATAACAGGCCTGATAGAGAGAAACATTTTTTCTCTTTCTCCTCCTTTCACCTGTTTACCACGTGAGTCATTGAACAGAGCCATTTCTCCCGGCGCCCGGCCCACATGATCAAACAGAAGATATTCCCAGGGCAAAACAAGCTGAGGCAGAAAACTGTTGCGGTGGTTCAGAGGTTCCAACAGATTATTGATCCTGCAGGAAGGGCAGAGGGAAACATCCACTCATCGATCAAACAGTTGGCACAGGAAGTGAATGTGATGACGCAGCGTTTTTCGATGGAAGCGTTGCAGGTTTATATCGTGTCAGGATCAGATCTCTACCCTCCAACAACGTACTGAAGCGCGGTTGTGTGATTGGTCGATTGATTGATTATGGTGTGTTGCATGACTTCTAGTGCCCAACTTTTCACATGCAACACACCAGCTAAAAGAAAACAGTTTGTCCAACAAGTTTTACACCATGGAAGCTACAGTGTTCAACCGCCCACAGTACTTTAGCCAGATCCATACCAACGCTTTAAGTCTTAAAATGCATCACTTTTGCTGCGTTTACTCCAAACTACTCTGGAGTTTTCGAGACCCTGTAAAAGCTGTTTGCCCCAATTAAATTTGAAAACGTTTCAGTCTGGACATGCCAAAACGGAGACCTTTGGTAATGATGAACAATGCTCCTGGTACCACTCTTACATGTTGCCATATTTGTTTTGTGACGACTCCATTTATACTTACGTGTTACTTTCAGTAACATTTCCACATCGTCAGTCCAAGCAAAGAAATCTCTGGTCTTTTCACTTTTGCTGAACCTCGTTCACTGTATTTTCAGCTACTGATCAGCCAACTGCAGAGTAGACGATCTGCTTCCTGTTTAGTCCAGTGTATGTCAATGGTCATGTGATATGCATTTTAGGATGGAGATTATTTCTGATATGGAAGTAAAACGCTGATCTGGATGGAGATCGGTTTTGAAAATGCATTTGTGTGATCGTAGAGCGGACGATCTTTGAGCTGAACAAAAAAAAATACACTGTTGGGTTCAGGAGCAGGAATTGTGCTGTTGGCCTGATGGTGGTTGAGGAGGAAAGGTCGTGGGGGGGGGGGGTCAGGTGACGCTGTTATAGAGCGACAAAGTCCACATAGGGAGGAGGGACAGGTCAACAACACTGGACTTTAACAGAGGAGACGACTGTTTGTTTCCTGTTTCCAATCTTACAGCGGCTATAATCAGCAGTTCTATAATAACAATGTATGAAATGACAGTGATGACAGAGTCTCTGGTAGTGATGACTCAGCTGAATCTGCAGCTTGTTTGTTTAGCATGTTTGCTAATAAGTTTATCATATATCAACTTAAAAGGTGATGATCCGTCAATGCTGTACTCAGTACTTGTTTCCACTCCCCCCTAGTGGCCAAAATAAATAAATAAATCAGTTAATCCATGTTTAATCTTGGCATTGTTAAAGCATAAAATATAATTAAGACACATGACTGACATCATCCTGCTCATACTGGCCTCAGATCAGAAAATACTTGTCTGCGTCTCCACCTCTAAATGACATTTACTTCGTCAGCCAAACGAAGAGAAAACACAGGTCAGCGATAACATCCATCAGAGTTTACAGACCCCCTCCTGCTTCAACTTTGACCTGCTGTACTTCCTGTACTTGTTAGCACATAGTTTTCCTGATCATTAACAATATTTCACCACCAAATAAAGTGGTTTAGATCGTCTGGATAAAGTGTTGGTTTGCTTCCTGTCTGATCGTCTGACCGCTCGTGTTTCTAGACCAATAAAACTTCAACATGTTCCCAAATGTCAGTTTTTAACTTGATCAGAGTGATGTTGTAATTACTGATAGAAATGACGGACTGAACCTCCAAAATAAAAACCTACATTGTAAACAGAGAATCATTAGACAGTATAAGTTTCCCAGCTGGTGTGACCTTGTTTAGGTATCAGATCTTCGTCTTTGTGTCGACACTAATGGAAGAAACGATGTCGAGGTGATAATCAGGCCAGAAGCTGCAGCAAACATCCTTTTCAGACCCTCAGGCCGGTCCCGCCCTCGGATGATGTTACGTGGGAAAAAGCAGCAGCCATTGAAACGGACGGACAACAACAAATCCCCCGAGGGAAGGTTCCCAGGGCGTTTTCCAGGACATCAGATAAACACTTCCAGTTGTTTTGTTTTTTTTTTTATTGTTGATGCGTTTTTAACCTTTATTTATACAGAGGGACTCTGCTGAGCTTTGTGCTCCTCTGCAGCTCCACCCTGCTCAGGGCAGGTCGACATGTTCACACCTGGCTCATGCTGAACTTATTATATTTTATTCTTTGCACATAGTTATAATTTAATGTTTCAAAACATTTTTCATGGTATTTTTGTGATATTTGAATGTTTAGAAGTATATTTCGATTTTTAAGTTTAGTTAAATAAAGGTCTAGTTCTGAATCATTTTGATTTACCCTTACCAACACGTGCAAACAACAGATTCACCAAACAAAGAAAAAAGAAAATAAGACAAAGAAAGAGGAAAACAAGCACAGAAGAAAAGCAGAGAAAATAGAAAAATTAAAAGAAAAACAACAATGCTGCAAGCAAAACATTACAACAATGTTTTCATATTTCAGTTTTTCTTGTCCAGCCTCCAGTATAATGGAAGTCAATGGAACTTCATTCATGCTTTCTACTGAAGAAATGTTTGTGTTGTTTTATTATTTGTGTGAACTGAGTCTTTAACGGCAGCACTGTGCTGGAATATGTTGCCAGGCTGGTGATAATCTGCCCCCTCTATCAATACATGGATTGAGGTAATGAGGTCACATCACGCAGAACAGACTGGGTGTCATTAAACACCCACCCCCTTTTACCACACTCACTGTATATATAAGCCACCCCCCTCCCACTTGACGGAGAGGTCAGAGGTCAGGGTCTGGAGCTGGTAACAGTCAGGAGGCAGGTTCACAGCCCCCTGGTGATCCTCATCGAACCCACATGGTGTTTCTGTCACGTCAAAAAGCGTTGAACCGAGTTCCCAACAGAGCGCGCTCAGAGGCGCCGATCACCTCAAACACAGAGATCAAAACCGAACCATGGGTCGTAATTAGCTGCTGCAGGTCGTCTGTGCAGGTTAGTGTTGTTCTTCATCTTCTCTGACTCTATAAATATCATTTCTAAGAGCTGGGGTTGATGGATCAGAGACATAAATGAGAAATGACAATAATATAGACATCAAATGTTTCATCAAAGGTCACCAACTGGGACGATTCGCCACCAAACCTGACAACGCGCCATAAATACAAACTGTAAGTCAGTTTCCTCCAGTTGTTGACCTTACTTTATTTTTTTGTCCTTACATATCAAAGAGTCAGTTGGATTCAATCACACACACATCATCCTGCTGCCCCAAATACTCACTAGAGCAACAAATGTGGATTAATCCGCCAGTGAAAATAGTCCCCAACACATGCATGTCTTCAGTAGGAGCCAGTGGTCTTGGAGTTGAGAGCTACAGACAAAGCAGACAGACTAACACATTGTTGGTTTTGGTCCTTTCATGGGATTTGTTCACAATAAGACAAATACACAATAACACCAGGTTGAGGTTCTGGTAACACCGTGCAGCATAGATGGTTCAGACTGACAGAAGAACTCCTGTAAGAAACTCAGTCAGTGACTGGATGTTTAATTGGGGTGGAAATGTCTGTTTTGGCAAATGTAGGAGTCCAAACAGCCTGTAACATCCGTACGAACGTGCCTCCTTCTGTTAACTCTGCGTGTTTACTTTCTGCCCGGGCCCTGTTGATTTAGGTGATGGGAACCGGCCGCTCCGCGCTGCCTCCGACTTTGATGTTTCGCTTCCATTGTTGGGCCAGCCCCTGAATCGCAGCCGGCCCATTGGGTTGGTTGGTTGGTTGGCAGCCATTGAACCTTTTGCGAAGATTAACTGTTATTACCGGCGTCTTTGTGCATCCGGGCCGCTCTCTGCATACCAGCAGAGAAACAAAACGCCGCTCTCCAGCCTCTCCAGTGGAGGAGGCTTCAGAAAACAGCAGGTCCGATTCACTTTTATCTGCACACTGACGAGAGTATAAGAGCACTAAGTGGTCTCTCAACTGACAACAAGTTCCTTTTTAGGAGAGAAGAGGTCCGATATGCACTGTATTAGCCCCGACCGCCGCACACACACACACACATGTGCACACAATGGAAACACTTTCTATTTTGGGACAGACGAGGTCACAGATCACCTTAATAAAGAGGCAGGAATGTGTTGAGGCACTTCTGCGTTCACTCCAAATATACGATCTCTGACTCCCCTCCGTACAGTCTCCTGCAGCACTAATGAGCTTTGCATTCAGCCGTTCATTCATGCAGCCCTGTTTGTATTTGAAACACATGGTGAGTTACCCGCAGCCAACACACGTGACCTCTGACCCCTGCTGCACTCCACAACACGTCGTCATGAATGTTGGGGTTTTGAATCTGTTTGTGCCGCAGGAGAGAAACTGCAGCAGCTTGAAAGCGATTTTGTCAGTTTAGACCTGGAAAAGGTGACACATTAAATAACTCAATGAACATGAACCTGTTGGATTCTGACACAAGCTACGTCAAAGTGGCAATTAAAACACATTTTTGCACTCAGATGTCAGTTTATTAGGAACACCTACGTAAAACTAATGCAGCAGTCCTGCAATAAATCCTCCTTCATGAAGGTTATTATGTTCAGTTATTCTGTGGTGCTGTTGAGTTGTATCACATTATATTGAGTGATGGCACCCTTATTGATTTAAACTGCCAGAGTGTATATTCCTCCAACACCCTTTATTAGTTTGATACCAAAATCTTTAAAATTATGTACAGTATTTTAGTATTAAGATTTTTTTTTAATGAAACTGCCAGTCATGTTCCTTTGCCAACAGACGATTGTTTTTATGCACATTTTTAATTTGCGCATAAAAAAATGCCTGAGGGGAAACACAGAAAATTTAGAATAAATAAATAAAATATATTAAAAAGAACTTTTTGTATTAATGAAAACATGAAAACAAAAGAAAACAAAATGCAATAAAAACAGACTCGGAGAATGAATAACATCATCCATGAAGAGACATAAACATCAGATGTGTGCGGAGCGACGATGAGGAGACTATTCCTAATATTAATACATGAAACAAAGACAAACATCAGATTTACATCAAATGTTTCCCACATGATTTTCCGTCCTTTGAGCTTTGACTGGATCTCTGAATGACCTCATCTTCTTCCACAGTAACGGCAGCACCTGGAGAATCGGCTCCATCGTCATTATTCAGAAATTCTTTGGTTTATTTCTCTGATTTGAATCGACTTGAAAGGGTCAGTCGGCTCTGGTCATCTACATCTACGCATAAAGTGGATTGAAGGTTTGACTAATAATCAAACTCCATCTGCTCCACTTGTGTTTGTCAAACATTTGTTCACTGCGACCGCAAACCTCCTAAAGCTAATTAGAATTGATCTGCGGTTACTTTTCCGTGTGTGACACAGAAACCTGTTTTACTGCTGAGGGCTCAGTTCACTTTCCCTTCTCCTCTGTCCGTTTCCCGTCCTGTTGCTGGTGAGATGAGCGAGGTTGAACTGAGTCATGCAGAGTGCGAGTGAGCTGTGATGTCACACAGGTGCAGGTGATGAAGGTTACCTCGATCTCCGGCGGCTCAGGATCAACTCACAACACATGGCAGCGATTACTGAACCAGGAAGATGAAGCAGAATGAACCACCACAGCTGACTGTGATAAGCTGTCAGTCAAACACTGACTTTGGTTAAGTACCCCCCCCACCCTCTGATAAATTAACTCCAACTTCTTGTGGGAAAAAGAGAAAGAATGGTTGTTTTCCCAATTATTTCAATACAGCCAGATCAGATTAAGAGCAACGGCACGACATTTAACTGAGGTAGTCTTCAAGTCTTCTTAAGTTCTGGTCATCATTTCTTCATCACTTCTTTAAGATTAGAGGATCTTTGTTGTCACGGTTACAATAATAACAACACGGTTACATTTGTCGAATGATGATGGATAAAAGAAACATCATAAACTGTTAGTTTCACATGGGAATCGAACACCGCTCTCCTGTGTGAAATCCTTGTGTTTTGTTGACCCATCTGTCCACTTTTGTCACTCTTTATATGACGTCACCAGACTTTTTCCTTCAGAGGACGCGGTGTAGCTGTTGAAGACCACGAAGGCCGAACCGAAATGCGATGGTCTGGTCTACGGAGGGTTTTCGCCCATGCCACTGCGTTGCAAACCGCGGCTCCCGTCGCCTGGAAACCTTGACAACATGTAACTTAAAACCAGCCGTCAGGACTTCCTGAACTTTGTGATGTCACAACAAAGCAGCAATCCCCCAAGCCCCGCCCACCTGGACCCACCATCCAAACCTTGCAGGATTTGGTTTCTCCGAGTGTTTTTACCTGAAATCTGCTATATTTTTATTGGATCACTGAGAAACCAGTCAGCCATTCAGAAGGAGGCTCAGAGCCTCCTCTCTTCTGATTGGCTCACCGACCTGTTGTTACTAGAGCTCCAGAGAGAAGCCTGAGAGAGGAGATGTGAAACTACACTGAGATGGTTTTTGGTTCTTAAAACCACAAATATATCTTCTTATGGATCAACACTTCAAATAAAACACAGAAGAAGAAGAAAATATGGAGCTTTAACATTTTACTTTTGACTGAATTTGTCAAATAGGATTAATCCTCCACAATTATCGCAATATAGACATCACATTCTTTTACTCAATTATGCATAAATTACACACATCTGATTTGGTAGGTTGTTCACGGTAATAGACATATGTCAGTTCCATGTTGTTTTGCTCCAGTATTGGATCAGGATCAGGACTGGATTATTGATTGCTTGACAAATTATGTAACCATTGTTTTGAAGGACTTCACAGTCATCAATAACCTGAAATTGACACACATGCAGTTTGTCTCTTGACCAGCAGAGGGAGACTGTGATCCCACGTCCTCCTGTGTGACAGATTTGGTTGTAAACGAGGCATGAACCCCCCCCCCCCCCCCCACCCCGCCCCTCCCCTCCCCAAACAGAACGATTTTTCAAAGCAGTGTTGGCTTTTTCTGAATAAACCTTCCCACTGGTGCAAAAGGAGCCGTTTGCTGGCGACTCTGAGCACAACAGAGCCACCTGACAGAGCGGCCAGCCAGCAGAAATTCACCTCAATGCCTTCAGAAAGCTGCTTTATGTGTGTCCTGCCTGCGAGCAAGGGAGGAGAGAGGAGAAAGGCCTTAGAGAAAAAAAGAGTCTTCAAAGTGCAACTCCGAGCTGTAACTCAGAGTTTCCTAGCAACATGCTCTGCAAGATGAAACCCAGAGTTTTGCCGAACTCTCTGGATCTACTTTTTCTCTCATTCAGAATTGTTTTATTGTCTTCTTTCTGAGGCTGAGTTTGGTTTTATTAGGTGAATACCAGAGTGTTTTTTTTTCTTGCACAAGTTCCCGTTAATGTCTGTAATCCCCTGAACTTCACATCCAGCCACACACACATTTCAACCTCAATGAATTTCCATCAGCAGCATTTGCATGTGTTGTTTTTTCACTGTAATCTCTCTCTCTGCCTCAGACCTGTTGAATCTTAAACTTCACCACCCGCCCTCCCCTCCGTTTACCCCTCCCCAAGAAAAGGCCAAGACAAAAGCATGAATGCATAATTAATATAGTGAAGCTGCATTTTTAATTGTTGCTGGTCTTCAAAGTTGCCCAAGGGCATTGTCTCTCAGTTCGGGCCGGCTGCTTCCGATGGCAGAGCTTCATTCAGGTCCTTTTTAGGGCCCGAGAGCTGCAGAAGCACCGGCAGACAACGGCTCCAAGCTCGCCTCTTTTCTCAGGGTGTCTGCCCGCACAATGGACTTCCATAGCCTGCACACAAAAGAGGCTGGCGCAAGAAAAAAAACACCCAAATTCAATGGCATTCCTCTCCACAATACACTCTGAGAATATGTGCTTCTCCCTCTCTGCCTCACTCCCTCTCTCTCTCTCTCTTCTCTTTCAGCACAGGGTGATGTATCAGGATGATGTGCGAGGATCAGGAAGTGATAAATTCCTGCGTCAAAATGACACGAAGTCGTCGAGATATTTCCGTGGTGGGCCGACACATCAACAGACAGATCGACGGAGATTTCTTGGTGTTACGTTTACATTAAAGCTAATTCTTAATATGTACAGGAAACTCAAAATAGTGAATTTGTCCCTTAATAGGTTTTAACTGGGTCCCAATTCAGGGGCCGCATCCTTCGGAGGCTGCATTTGAAGACCGGTGCGTCACAGCGGCCCGACTGGACTGTCCCATTTCAAAGGCTCCTTCAAATGCGCCAACGTGTGGATCCTTCCTCCTTGTCATAACCTGGTGACTACATTACCCACAATGCAAGTCGACCATCAACAGTTCAGCCAGAGATTTGGGTGTGTTATGCTAGTAGTGGCTAATGTATCCTGGAGCCTGCAGCAGTGTGTTTTTATAACTTTTCAAACTTGTATTATCTCAGTCTAAACCAACCGCGAACTTCAGGATCTCATCCAGAATCTGGAACCATTAGTGTTCCACCACATTTTCCTTCTCTTACTCTGGACCCCCGATGAGCTGGGTCCTTAATAACGGTCGAATGAATGAATGAATTGTAGTCTTCAGACCCGACCCACGCTGAGGGATATCACTTGAGGACATTTATCAGACTTCACACGGCTCCCTCTGGCAGTGGTGGAAAGTAACAGTATATTTACACTAAAGACCGACTTCCCCGCTAAACTTCTCAAATTGTTTCATATAAAAAGCAATAATCATAAAAAAACCAAACAGAAATAAAGATTAGAGACAAAAACAATAACAATTTGTGTATCAGAACTTTGTTTTTTCTTTTTCCCTCTCTCCTTAATCATCTCATCACCCCTCCAACATTTCTGGCGACCCTTTGAAGGGGCTCAACCCCAAGGTTGGTAACCACTGGGCTAAAATCAGCTCCACCTGCAACAGCAACAACATTAAAAAGCTGCTGAAGCATCGACGCATCAGTATTAACAATCTAATAATGTCATACTGCATTATGAGCACTTTTACTTTGATACTTTCAAGTACATTTTGCTGATAGCATTATTGTTGTTTTACTGAAGTAGGATTTTGAATGCAGGACTTTGACTTGTAAAGGATCCACACATGCAATCGTACTCTCCAAGACCAGGAAACAGACTTTGACTTGTAGAATTGGTGGAGTTCACCTTTAAATCAAATGTTGTCTAGTGTGGACTGAGTTTTTGTCGCCCAGATCGAAGGCGGGACCCCAGTGTGTGAACAGGTTGTTGTTTTCATCGTTATGGATCCATCACCACACACAGCCTCCCTGCTGCTGGTCAGATGGGGTGATATTAGCTCCCCTATCACACCCTCTGCGTGAGGAGTTGCAATGGGTGAGGAGGGGTGAGTTGGGAGTCGTAGGTGGGTCGAGTTGGAGGGTGGGTAGGGGGGGTGGGGGTCGCTCCGCCATTGTCAGGGTGCACGTTGAGCCCCGTTGGCACGCCGGCTGGCCGCTTACCACCCCGAGGCTGCTGGGAGCCACAAAGGGCCGCGGCGGAGGGAGAGCCGAGCTGGGTGAACATCACCAACACCCACAGCCTAATCCTCCTGCCCCATACATCTGCGCCGGGCCCGTTTCAAAAGCCAGACCCCACCCCCCACCCCACCCCCCTTAAATCCTCCCTCCTCCGCATCATGCACCACCTCTTTTCTTTTCTCTCAGTGTTATTCTGCAGCAGGAGAAAGGACGAGCTTTTGTGGCGGCCCATAGTGTCACACAGACACAAGACCTGAGGCTGCCAGTCGTCAAATGGAAGCTCTCTCTGAGCCTTTCACAGCGCTCACTTTGCTCATGTCGACTCGGGGAAAGAGGGGGAAACTCTTATTTTAGCACGTGAAAAGGCTCCAGACGGGGACATGAAGGCAGGCTCTTCACATTGGACACAATTGACTTTGAAAGCCGACATTTCTCTGAGAGTAGTAGGGAGTGTTTGCCGGGATGTTGGCATCATGTTTTAATTGAATTTGACTGTCAGCGGGTCTCAAAGGGGCCCAAACAAGCTGTGTTTCACAAGATAAACTTATTATGGAAACACTCTTCTGGGATCCTGCTGAAGTAAACCAGGGACAAACATGAAAAAAAAAGGTCAAACGGCTTTTATACGCTGTTACAGTCGCTCCGGTTATTTCACACTTGTAGACAAATAAATGCAAATGTAAAGAAATTATTTTAAGAGAAAGAAAGTGAGAACGGTTGTTGAACATATCAAACATGAATTAATGAAAACAACAAACGCACAAATAAGAATCTGCCAGTACCACCTGTGTCTTCACCCACAGGTTTCTAAAGGGTCATTTTGAGTCGTAGTAAATACTTACCTGAAATGGTTTGAGAGCAAAGTCGAATTTAACCAAAAAAAATCCTAAAAGTTAAAATATTTAAAAAAAAGTGTTTAATGTATTTTTTCATTATCATTATGTTTGTACATTGAGAAAGTTGTGTAATTTGATTTAGTTTAGTTAAAAATCTTAATTGTTTCCTATTTTGTCTCTGACGTCAGCTCTCAAGTAAAAGCATCAGATTCACAAACAGTTATGAAAAGTGATTAATTTAATTAATTATCAAAATTGTAATATGGTTAACAGATTACATATACAGTATTCTGACTTTAACCTTTTACTTTTTTTTCTATATATTTTGTCCATGTGGCCGTAATCCTCCTCCGTAACAAATCGATGATATGAATCATGTGATATTTCCAGAAAATAGAAAAAACACTAAACACATAAGAGCTGATTACAACAAGAAGAAAACCTGCAGCAGGTGGTCGACACTTCTCAGTAATTCATTTGTTTTATGAAAACCAAACCAAACCATCTGCCTGGTGTCTGAGTCTGGGTGTGATATCTAATGTCATCTAATGAGGTGAATAAGTGGCAGCCGGACGCCATCTAGTGGAATCTATCACAAAGTGCAGCTGGAGGCCACACGAGGACAAGCTCCCGTTGAACATCTGATACTGAAACATGTTACATGAATACATTTGTGAAGGGCTACACTTTTCCAAAAATGTCTGGAAACTCAAGCGATGATTATAAACCCTATGTTCGTCTGTTATGCAGCTCCACATTTCACTGAAGAGAGATTTGAAATGATTTTAAATTACTACTTTTGAAAACTCAAGGTCTTCTTGTGGTGCAGTGACAAAGGATTTCATCTACTTTTCTTTACTTTTTTTTCTTGATAAAGAGATGGTTTGAAAAGTAGAAGTGAAAGTGAAATTACAGGATAAACAGTGTGCTGTGATATTTTTTCTTTGTTGCACTGACCTTTTTTGTTATGTATGTTTGTTATGACTGTAAGTGGCTCCTATTGTAGAAACAAAGATCAGTAAAAGATTGTTTCGAGGGTGTAAATGGTCTAAGCTGTAGCAGCTCTCACTCTCTGAAGATCACCTCCTCCAAAACTTCTCATTATTGAACATTGCTCCCCCAGCAAGGACTGGACAGAGGCCAGCGTCTGTCCTCCATCATATGTGTTGATTGTAAGGAGTTTGAGTTTAGAAAGTGGTCTACATGTACTAATATAGTGGTAGTACTACCGTACACTATATTTTTCTAATCCTCAACCCATCAGGGTCCAAAATGCTTTTTTTCAAATGTAGTAATTATATTTAAATCAATAAAACCCAGTGGAAGAACCTTTGATGGTTATACGTCAGTTGAGGCCTAAATTCAGATTCTTAGAAACATACATTTTCATGTATCTTCACGCTTTTTGAGTTAATTAAAGGTTCTTCTGATGTAATTATATCACTCTGGGCACATGTAATATCTTCCAGTTGTTCTGTTCTTCTGTCTGTTTTTACTGACTCCTCTTCGATGTAACTGCAGCCTCGTCATCTAATGTCAGATTATATGCGGTGTAAGATGATTTAATGTAATGTAAAGTTCTAGTTTTTGTTCAGTTGTGTTTCAGCAGGTGATTTGAAAACTAAACCAGTGTTTGCAGAGAATAAGTGACAGCTGAGGACGCCCTCTAGTGGAGTTTCTCACAAACTGCAGCTGGAGGTCACACGAGGACACGCTGTGTATAAATAGAAAAAAATGCAGAGTCATAACTACATATCAGACAGTTAATAAACAGAGTTTTAATGCAGTGATTTTGATGTTTGCTGCTTTTTTTCTGTTTCAACTTTGAAAATGTAACAAATATAGTGAATGTAAATGTCACCAATAAAAAAAACATGATTCCAGTGAAGTCTTTGATCTTTTCAGTTCTTTCTCAGTGGAGGGGTCAGAGTCAGATTTAAAGCTTTCTGCCTTTCTAAAGAGGGTGTTGGAGTCTGTTGATAAAAAGATAAAGTTGTTTTATTTCTTTATTTTCTTATGTTGTTGGTTCATAGTTGTATGTTCTACAGACTGTATCAGACTCATATTGCAGACATAAAGATCAGTAAAAAGTAAATATTCACCAAGTTTCAAAGATTAAGAGTCAATAAAAGCTCTCATACAGAGCTGCACTGAGAGGCGGAGCAACACTGAAATATGAGGAGAGTTTCGACATTTCAATCCAGGAAATGAAAGTGAAAGTTAGACTGAGCGACAGCTGCAGTCGACACAAGTCTGTTTTCTCTGAAGGAAAACTAAACTGAGTCCATCAGGTTTTTCTCAACAAAACAGCAGAGTCGGATCCAAACACTGGTGAGTACAGCTGATGAGATTTATTGTGCTTCAACTACTATTGACACAAACCTTAAAAGTTCCCACCCAAGGCCGAAACCAGGAGTCATTTTAAACTGAATCGGTGCATGGGTGGGGTTGTGGAGGGAAACTGAGACAATTCCCTCTTTTCTTATCCAGATTTCAACTTTCTGTTTCTCTGTTCTCTGTCTCATCGTCCTCTCTCTGTACCTGCTCTTCCTCCTCTTTGTCAAAGCTGAATCCCTGATTTCACCTATGGTTGGAAAAATAGTCTCAAACTCACAGGAGCTCAGTGTCTGTGAAGATCCTCAGTGATCCAGGTGGTGATATTTCTGAGGCTCTGCTCAGACCTGCATTAACATGTGTCTTCAGTGATTCAGTAAAATATTTTCAGTTCATTATGAAACTGTGGCGGGACGAATGAGACTGTGGCAGAGGACGTCAGTAGAGTGGGCGGTCCTTTAATGTTGCCCAGGATGCATTTGTGTCCACACTGCTAAAAGCATGTGACACGTGGCCCAGACCTCCTCCGAATGTGGTCTGACTGATCGGATCTCAAATGCGTCAATGCATCCAACCAGGTGCTTGTCTCCCCCTCCATTATTTAGAGTAGGTGATAATGCAATAAGTACATTACCTGCTCAAAATCTTTTACCAATAGCATGAAGGGGATATTCATGTCTGTCCTCAGTCCCTTCTCTTCTTTCAGTGCTCTCCACTGAGGAAAAGCCACACCAATGGTGACCCAGGTTTGTCCTCGCTGTCGACCTCTTTCTTTTTCAGACTGTAATCCTTCCTCTGAACGTAGTTTAATTTTTATGTCGAGCATCAGGAACTTTTGTTGGACGCTTCCTGTTTTCAGTCATACTCCTCATTGCTGTAGACTACTTCCTCTCTGTTGCAATGGTTGCTCTTATTTTCATTGCTGGTTGACATAAAATGCATCTCTACCAGTAAAGGTACACTACCAATCTGTGTATTTCATTGACATGTGCCCTTTGTGTTTGCATTGTGCCATTTTCTCAGTACATTTAGTTCTCAGTTGTGTGAACAAAAAATTCAGGATAAAGCTGCTTCCACTAATTACAGTTTGATATAATTAATCAAATTATCTAAAGATCTCAGATTACAACTTTATTTATTTTTTGTTCACATTGTGTTCACAGTGTGTTGACATGTCTGCTGCCAGCTGTCTGCTGACTGAGGATCAGTTTCTGTGCTCCATCTGTCTGGATGTGTTCACTGATCCAGTCACCTCACCATGTGGACACAACTTCTGTAACAAATGCATCACTGGACACTGGGATGTTAATGTCCAGTGCCAGTGTCCCATCTGTAAACGACGTTACAACACAAGACCTGAGCTGCATGTAAACACTTTCATCTCTGAGATGGCTGCTCAGTTCAGACAGTCAGTTCAACAGAAAACCAGCAGCAGCAGCTCAGAGCAACAAGCTGCCAAACCAGGAGAAGTTCCCTGTGACGTCTGCACTGGAACCAAACTGAAGGCCCTGAAGTCCTGCCTGGTTTGTCTGGTCTCCTACTGTGAGACTCACCTGGAGCCTCATCTGACAGTGTCAGGCCTGAAAAGACATCAGCTGATCGACCCTGTGGAAAACCTGGAAGGCAGAGTGTGTACGAATCATGATAAACTGCTGGAGCTGTTCTGTAAGACCGACCAGATGTGTGTCTGCACGCTTTGCACCTATTCAGACCACAAGGCTCATGATGTTGTTCCTCTGAAAGAAGAATATGAAGGAAAGAAGGCTGAGCTGAAGGAGACAGAGGCTGAAATTCAGCAGATGATCCAGAAGAGACGACTGAAGCTTCAGGAGATCAAACGCTCAGTGGAGCTCAGTAAAGAACGAGCAGACAGAGAAACAGCAGAAGGTGTTCAGGTCTTCACTGCTCTGAAGGAGTCTGTTGAGAGAGGCCAGGCTGAATTCATCAGGACGATCAAAGAGAAGCAGAGAACAACAGAGAAACAGGCTGAAGACTTCATCAAAGAGCTGGAGCAGGAAATCTCTGAGCTGAAGAAGAGAAGCAGTGAGGTGGAGCAGCTCTCAGTCTCTGAAGATCACCTCCACCTGATCCAAAGCTTCTCATCCCTGAACACTGCTCCACCCACCAAGGACTGGACAGAGGTCAGTGTTAGTTCTCCATCACATGAGGGGACTGTGGTGAGAGCTGTGATTCAGCTGGAGCAGACGCTCAGTAAACAGACAAAGAACATTTTTGAGACTGAGCTGAAGAGGGTCCAGCAGTATGCAGTGGACGTGTTACTGGATCCTGATATAGTCCATCCCAAACCCACCCAGTCTAATCCTAGACAAAAGGTAAATGAGCGTTATGTCTGTAGATGTGTCTTATCAAAGCAGGGTTTCACTTCCGGAATATTTTACTTTGAGGTTCAGGTTAGCAGGTGGTCTACATGGACTTTAGGAGTGACCACAGAGTCCAACGTGAAGGGACGAATCACACTGAGCCCCAAGAATGGTTTCTGGACTGTATGTTTGAAGCGGCGAGGATGGTACTTTGCTCCTGCTGAACCATCTGTCCTTCTCCCTCTGAAGTCTCAGCCTGAGAAGGTGGGGGTGTTTGTGGATTATGAGGAGGGTCTGGTCTCCTTTCATGATGTTGATACTGCAGCTCTTATCTACTCTTTTACTGGCTGTTCCTTCACTGACAAACTCCACCCATTTTTCAGTCCCTGCCTGAATGATGGTGTTGCGATCCACACCAGGGACATCGAGTGTCAAATAACGTGAAAGTAAAATTATGAATCACTGGTAATCACTCATTCTTTGGTTTATTACTCATTTTGATATTACCATGGATTTTTCAGAACAGAGCTTCTACCTATATTTGCTGGAATTGGAGTAACTGAGGAATGTGAAAAATGAATTGCCTTCCAGATGTTTGAATATGCCAGCATGTATATCTACCAATGTGGCATACATTACATTAGTGCCTGCTCAGTCAATTAGGCTTTTTCCCATTGGTCAATATTATGTTGTTTGTTGAGCAAATGGCCAATCATGTTCTAGTCTATTGTCTCCGGGAAATGCATTAAAGGTGAAACTTTGTCTTTCTTTTCTGAGTTACATCCTTTTGGCTCCTGTAAAGAATATGTGTCCCACTGTACACTGTATTTTTCTAATCCTCAACCCACCAGGGTCTTGTGTGCCTATTGTGTTCAGAGTGATTATCAGCAGTTTCTCTAACAATAACAATGAGTAGAAACATTAGATTTCATTAGAAAAGAAAATTCAGCGTCATATAACGTCACATATATCATCTTTTTTATGCTATTTTAAACACTTTTCTATATCATATTCCTTCTGCTCCTTCTGTTGGAAATAATCTGTGATAACGGATCCTATCTAGTGCAGTCTAATTGTCTCTATAAAGTAAAATCACTGCATTAAAAACTGTTAAAACATTAAAAGAATGTGGAGAAAAGAGATTTAGCTGAAATCCTTATATTTCTGGGTAATGAACTTAAACTATTGATGTTTGTATGCTTAAAAGGTGTTGGATTCTCAAACAAAATCCAAAATGCTTTTTTTCTGATGTTGTCTCCAATAAAGAAAACGTAATTCCAGTGATGGTTTTTGTGTCCTTTCTCAGTGTAGGGGGCAGAGTAAGATTTAAAGCTTTCCAATTTTTTAAAGGGGATTTTGGAGTCTTTTGATGAAGAGATAAAGTAAATTTTGTCTTTTCTTTCACTGACCTCTTTTAAAGTACATATTTCTTGGGCTTTTTATGCCTTTATTGGATAGCATAGTAGAGAGAGACAGGAAATGGGGAGGCAGAGAGAGGGGGAATGACATGCAGTGAAGGGCCGTCCGATGCGAGATTCGAACCAGGACTGACTGCAGCGAAGACTGTAGCCTCTACATATGGGGCGCCTGCTCAACCCACTGCACCACTCAATGCCCCTGCACTAAATGCTTTTCTTATGTTCTACAGACGGTAACAGGCAGAAACAAAGGTCAATGGAAAGTAAAAATTAATCTTGCAAAGAGGCAATAAAATCTTGCTGACAGAGCTGCAATAAAAGATAAGGACAGTTTCAACGTTAAATTTCTTTAAAGGAAAGTTTAAGTATACATATATACAGTATATATGCATAACATGATTTGAAGTAAAGGGTTTCCGGATCAGCCGAGGATTCCCCGTATCTTACATTTCATTGTAATACGAATACATATCACTGCTTCTCATACAAACATCCATGTTTGTTTTCTGTGTGTTTTTTATGTGCAGTCACACGACTATTTCACCAATAAAAACAAAATCATTTGAGTTGGATGTTGTCAGTTTATAGTTACAGTAACAAAGATGAACAAAAGTTTGAATCCATCTTGTTTCAAAGGTATAAAGAGTCAATAAAACCTCACCTACAGAGCTGCACTGAGGTGGAGCAACACTGACATATAAGGAGAGCTTCAGCGTCTAGTGAAAGTTAGTTTAAGTATCAGGAGAGCTGCAGTCGAGACAAGTCTCTGTTCTTCTTTCAAGGAAAACTAAACTGAATCCATCAGGTTTTTCTCAACAAAACAGCAGAGTCGGATCCAAACACTGGTGAGTACAGCTGATGAGATTTATTGTGCTTCAACTGCTATTGACACAAACCTTAAAAGTTCCCACCCAAGGTCGAAACCAGGAGTCATTTTAAACTGAATCGGTGCATGGGTGGGGCTGTGGAGGGAAACTGTGACAATTCCCTCTTTTCTTATCCAGATTTCAACTTTCTGTCTCTCTGTTCTAAGTGTCATCGTCCTCTCTCTGTACCTGCTCTTCCTCCTCTTTGTCCAAGCTGAATCCCTGATTTCACCTATGGTTGGAAAATAGTCTCAAACTCACAGGAGCTCAGTGTCTGTGAAGATCCTCAGTGATCCAGGTGGTGATGTTTCTGAGGCTCTGCTCAGACCTGCATTAACATGTGTCTTCAGTGATCCGATCATAGGAAGTCAGCTCTAAGCACTTCAGTTCACACCTGGCTTTAAAATACGTCTCCACATGTGTCTTGAGTGACCATGTGGTATGTGTAGTTGTTTTGAGCCAATCCAACATTGATTGTGTGTGTGCTGGAGAGAGAGAGTGAGAGAGAGAAAGAGAGAGAGAGAGAGAGAGAGAGAGAGAGAGCGATCGTGGCTGAGTGAATCAAAGCGCTGCTCGCAGCTCTACAGTGAAAAAAGGTTTTATCCAATTGAAATAGTAAAATATTTTCAGTTCATTATGAAACTGTGGCGGGACGAATGAGACTGTGGCAGAGGACGTCAGTAGAGTGGGCGGTCCTTTAATATTGCCCAGGATGCATTTGTGTCCACACTGCTAAAAGCATGTGACACATGTGGCCCAGACCTCCTCCGAATGTGATCTGACTGATCGGATCTCAAATGCGTCAATGCATCCAACCAGGTGCTTCTCTCCCCCTCCATTATTTAGAGGAGGTGATATAAGTACAAAACCTGCTCAAAATCTTTTACCAACAGCATGAAGGGGATATTCATGTCTGTCCTCAGTCCCTTCTCTTCTTTCAGTGCTCTCCACTGAGGAAAAGCCACACCAATGGTAACCCAGGTTTGTCCTCGCTGTCGACCTCTTTCTTTTTCAGACTGTAATCCTTCTTATGAACGTAGTGTTTCATTTTTATGTCGAGCATCAGGAACTTTTGTTGGACGCTTCCTGTTTTCAGTCATACTCCTCCTTGCTGTAGACTACTTTCTCTCTGTTGCAATGGTTGCTCTTATTTTCATTGCTGGTTGACGTACAATGCAAGTTTATCTATTTTTGTTCACATTTTGTTCACAGTGTGTCGACATGTCTGCTGCCAGTTGTCTGCTGACTGAGGATCAGTTTCTGTGCTCCATCTGTCTGGATGTTTTCACTGATCCAGTCACCTTATCATGTGGACACAACTTCTGTAACAAATGCATCACTGAACACTGGGATGTTAATGTCCCAAACCAGTGTCCAAACTGTAACAAGGTTTTCTATATTAGACCTGAGCTGAGGGTCAATACTTTCATCTCTGAGATGGCTGCTCAGTTCAGACAGTCAGTTCAACAGAAAACCAGCAGCAGCAGCTCAGAGCAACAAGCTGCCAAACCAGGAGAAGTTCCCTGTGACGTCTGCACTGGAACCAAGCTGAAGGCCCTGAAGTCCTGCCTGGTTTGTCTGGCCTCCTACTGTGAGACTCACCTGGAGCCTCATCTGACCATGTCAGGCCTGAAAAGACATCAGCTGATCGACCCTGTGGAAAACCTGGAAGGCAGAGTGTGTACGAATCATGATAAACTGCTGGAGCTGTTCTGTAAGACTGACCAGGTGTGTGTCTGCATGCTCTGCACCTATTCAGACCACAAGGCTCATGATGTTGTTCCTCTGAAAGAAGAATATGAAGGAAAGAAGGCTGAGCTGAAGGAGACAGAGGCTGAAATTCAGCAGATGATCCAGAAGAGACGACTGAAGCTTCAGGAGATCAAACGCTCAGTGGAGCTCAGTAAAGAACGAGCAGACAGAGAAACAGCAGAAGGTGTTCAGGCCTTCACTGCTCTGAAGGAGTCTGTTGAGAGAGGCCAGGCTGAATTCATCAGGACGATCAAAGAGAAGCAGAGAAGAAGAGAGAAACAGGCTGAAGACTTCATCAAAGAGCTGGAGCAGGAAATCTCTGAGCTGAAGAAGAGAAGCAGTGAGGTGGAGCAGCTCTCAGTCTCTGAAGATCACCTCCACCTGATCCAAAGCTTCTCATCCCTGAACACTGCTCCACCCACAAAGGACTGGCTGAAAGTTGACATCCGTCCTCTGTCACACAAGGGGACAGTGGTGAGAGCTGTGATTCAGCTGGAGCAGACACTTAGTAAACAGTTGAAGAAGTTTTTTGAGAATGAGCTGAAGAGGGTCCAGCAGTATGCAGTGGATGTGACACTGGATCCTGATATAGTACATCCCAAACCCACCCAGTCTAATGATAAAAAACAGGTAAATGAGCGTTATGTCTGTAGATGTGTCTTATCAAAGCAGAGTTTCCCTTCAGGAAGATTTTACTTTGAGGTTCAGGTTAACAGGTGGTCTATGTGGACTTTAGGAGTGACCACCAAATCCAACGTGAAGGGACGAATCACACTGAGCCCCAAGAATGGTTTCTGGACTCTATGTTTGAAACAGCGAGGTGGGTACCATGTGTCTACTGACCCATCAGTCCTTCTCCCTCTGAAGTCTCAGCCTGAGAAGGTGGGGGTGTTTGTGGATTATGAGGAGGGTCTCGTCTCCTTTTATGACGTTGATACTGCAGCTCTTATCTACTCTTTTACTGGCTACCCGTTCCGTGACGAACTCCACCCATTCTTCAGTCCCTGTAATAATCATGTTCGTGGTTTTAAAACCTTTTTTTTTCAACACAGCTTATGTTTACATTGAGTGAACATCGAGTGTTACTCATCAGACAACATTGTGTGTGTCCTTGAACACCGACTGTGTTGAATGTATTACCATTCTCACAAAACATTTGCAAATCCGACTGTGTAATTATTTTAGATTCTGCGTGTTTACATTCATGTTTACTAGAAAGCAGTTTTCCTCTACCTTGCTTTTGTTGGCACATTGCTTTATTTCTTGACGCATCAACCACCTCCTTCAGATCAACTGAACTGTGTGAAATCACTGGCATTAACATTGTGTCAGACACAGGGTCCCACTCATAGCTCAGACTCTGAAGAGTGAACCTTTCAAATAGACATTGATATGGTTTGTTTATGGCTATAATGTGCTGCTTTTCCAATTCTGAAAGTTTTTCTTTACATTACGTTTTCTTATATCATGGTCCATTGCTTCTTCCTTTTGCCTGAAGTCTGTGATAACTGATCCCCTGTAATGTAGTCTATTCTTTTATATAAAGTACCTTCACTATCTTAAAAAACGTGGTGAAAAAATAAGCTTTTACAGAAATCACACGTCTGAGCAGGAAAGTCAAACCATCATTTGTTGTATGTATGAAAAATGTTAGATTTTGGTACAAATGACTAAATCTCCTTTTATGAATCCCACATAATTTAGTTAAATGTGTTTTCTTACATTATGGTAATTTTATTGAAATAAATAAAACGAAATGGAGAAATCTGGGAGGGTTATTCATCAGTTGATTCAGTTGTTTTTTCTTTCTTTAGAAATATACGTTTTCATGTATCATCACACAATTCAACTTTGTTAGGAGCTTCTCTTGATTTAATTATATCACTCTGGGCACATGTAATATCTCCCAAAGTGTTGTTCTTACAACTGTTTTTACTGAGTCCTCTTCATTGTATCTAATTTCAGATTATATGTGTTGTAAGATGATTTAATGTAATGTAAAGTTCTAGTTTTTGTGCAGTCGTGTTTCAACAGGTGATATGAAAACTTAACCAGTGTTTGTAGAGAATAAGTGACAGCTGAGGACGCCCTCTAGTGGGGTTTATCACAAACTGCAGCTGGAGGTCACACGAGGAGACGCTGTGTATAAATAGAAAAAATGCAGAGTCATAACTACATATCAGACAGTTGATAAACTGAGTTTTAATGCAGTGATTTTGATGTTTGCTGCTTTTTTCTGTTTCAACTTTGAAAATGTAACAAATATAGTGAATGTAAATGTCACCAATAAAAAAACATGATTCCTGTGAAGTCTTTGATCTTTTCAGTTCTTTCTCAGTGGAGGGGTCAGAGTCAGATTTCTTTATTTTCTTATGTTGTTGGTTCATAGTTGTATGTTCTCCAGACTGTATCAGACTCATATTGCAGACATAAAGATCAGTAAAAAGTAAATATTCACCTAATTTCAAAGATTAAGAGTCAATAAAACCTCTCATACAGAGCTGCACTGAGAGGCGGAGCAACACTGAAATATGAGGAGAGTTTCAATGTCTCATTTTAGAAATTAAAGTGGAAGTTAGTCTGAGCGAAAGCAGAGCTGCAGTCGAGACAAGTCTTTTTGAAAACTAAACTGAATCCATCAGGTTTTTCTCAACAAAAGTCTGAGCCAATCACTGGTGAGTACAGCTGATAAGATTTACCGTGTTTGAAACAACCAACATTTACAAAAACTTCTCAGACAGGAAGTTCCAATGTTTCCATTTGCTGTTGACATTGGTCAAATCAAACTTCACTAAGTTCTTTGCACTGAATTTGTAGGTGAAGCACAATAAACTCTTTGTTTCCAATGAATTTGGGCAGGTTAATGTATTAATAAATACATTTAAGCTAAGGAGTATAATATCACATTTTGAGTAATATTTTGAGACATGATCATTGACGTGTCTTTAATGCTTCATTTCATAATTAATTTATCTTGAGCCAAATTGTCTCTTTAATCATGTCAAAACTGTGTTTGTCTGATCAAGAGCAGAACTGCAATAATACATGTCTCTATTTCACTAAAGAAATCCACTTACTGAATTCATCAGTCCTCTCTGATAAACACAGCAGTGATTCTTCCAATCACTGGTCAGTAAAGTTGATAATATTTCTATATTGAAAACAGCCAACATTAATCCTAAAATTCACCTCTATTCAGAGGAAATACTCTTTTCATTGCTGACACAGATCAAATAGAACTTTCTAAAGTACATTAACTACACAATTAAAGAAAAAAAATCTCTATATATATTTAAGATATTCAAATAACAAATAATTAAGAATTCTGTAATTCCATTTTTGCTTTTTCTCACTTTCAGTTTTGCCCTCAGTGTGTCGACATGTCTGCTGCCAGCTGTCGACTGACTGAGGATCAGTTTCTGTGCTCCATCTGTCTGGATGTGTTCACTGATCCAGTCACCTTATCATGTGGACACAACTTCTGTAACAAATGCATCACTGAACACTGGGATGTTAATGTCCCAAACCAGTGTCCAAACTGTAACAAGGTTTTCTATATTAGACCTGAGCTGCATGTAAACACTTTCATCTCTGAGATGGCTGCTCAGTTCAGACAGTCAGTTCAACAGAAAACCAGCAGCAGCAGCTCAGAGCAACAAGCTGCCAAACCAGGAGAAGTTCCCTGTGACGTCTGCACTGGAACCAAACTGAAGGCCCTGAAGTCCTGCCTGGTTTGTCTGGTCTCCTACTGTGAGACTCACCTGGAGCCTCATCTGACAGTGTCAGGCCTGAAAAGACATCAGCTGATCGACCCTGTGGAAAACCTGGAAGGCAGAGTGCGTAGGAAGCATGATAAACTGTTGGAGCTGTTCTGTAAGACTGACCAGATGTGTGTCTGCATGCTCTGCACCTATTCAGACCACAAGGCTCATGATGTTGTTCCTCTGAAAGAAGAATATGAAGGACAGAAGGCTGAGCTGAAGGAGACAGAGGCTGAAATTCAGCAGATGATCCAGAAGAGACGACTGAAGCTTCAGGAGATCAAACGCTCAGTGGAGCTCAGTAAAGAACGAGCAGACAGAGAAACAGCAGAAGGTGTTCAGGTCTTCACTGCTCTGAAGGAGTCTGTTGAGAGAGGCCAGGCTGAATTCATCAGGACAATCAAAGAGAAGCAGAGAAGAAGAGAGAAACAGGCTGAAGACTTCATCAAAGAGCTGGAGCAGGAAATCTCTGAGCTGAAGAAGAGAAGCAGTGAGGTGGAGCAGCTCTCAGTCTCTGAAGATCACCTCCACCTGATCCAAAGCTTCTCATCCCTGAACACTGCTCCACCCACCAAGGACTGGACAGAGGTCAGCTTCTGTCCTCCATCATATGAGGGGACTGTGGTGAGAGCTGTGATTCAGCTGGAGGAGACACTTATTAAACAGATAAAGAAGTTTTTTGAGGCTCAGCTGAAGAAGGTCCAGCAGTATGCAGTGGATGTGACACTGGATCCTGATATAGTACATCCCAAACCCACCCAGTCTAGTGCTAAACAGGAAGTAAAGGAGGGTGATGACTGTAGATGTGTCTTATCAAAGCAGGGTTTCACTTCAGGAAGATTTTACTTTGAGGTTCAGGTTAGCAGGTGGTCTACATGGACTTTAGGAGTGGCCAGAAAGTCCAACTTGAAGAGAGAAATCACACTGAGCCCCAAAAATGGTTTCTGGACTCTATGTTTGAAACAGCAAGGCGGGTACCATGTGTCTACTGACCCATCAGTCCGTCTCCCCCTGAAGTCTCGGCCTGAGAAGGTGGGGGTGTTTGTGGATTATGAGGAGGGTCTGGTCTCCTTTCATGATGTTGATACTGCAGCTCTTATCTACTCTTTTACTGGCTGCTCCTTCACTGACAAACTCCACCCATTCTTCAGTCCCTGTAATAATAATGGTCGTGAAATCCACTACAGTATGTTCCGTGACATCAACTTTAAAATCCTTCAATATTTTAAATAATCTCCCTTAAATTTAGGGTGTGTGTTTTTCTCAAGATTTTGTGCTGCCTGCCTTTCCTGTGTTGAATGTTTCTCTCCTGTATCTTGGTGCATTCTGCATGGACATCGTCACCTTTCTGCACTACTTCCTGACTGAAGAAGTATCAGGATTATTCCACTGAACCGACAGTTAACATATCAAATGTTCAGTATAGAGATAAAATATCTATAAAAGAAATAAGATGGAGGTGAAGGTTTTGGATCTTTCAACGACCAAAAGCTCACATCCAGCAGCACCAACGAATGGTTGCAAAGGAAAAGATGGACTGTTGTAAACTGGCCAGCAATGAGTCCTGACCAAAATCCCATTGAAAACCTTTGGAGAGAGCTGAAATCTGCCATTGTAAATAGGACTCTTGCAAATTTTAAAGAGGTTGAAAAGAGTGGCAGAAACTCCCTGCAGACAGGTATAAGAAGCTTCTAGATGGCTACAAGAAATGTTAAGAGTCTGTCATTGTTGCCAGAGTTTCTGCAACCAAATATTAATCAAGGGTGACAATAATTGTGTCCGGTGTACTTTTTTTAAATATAATTATCTCACTATTATGCAATTTTGGTTCTTTTTTTCTGTTGTTCAGTAGACTTGGGTATTTAAAAAATATTTTAATTATATAAACAGGTTAATTAGCATTTAGTTAATTTCATCTTGAATCCAACAGTGATTTTTCAAATGCTTTTTTTCTAATGTTGTGGTAATTATATTGGAATAAATAAATCCAAGTGGAAGAATCTTTGATGGTTTTACATCATTTGATTTTTCTCACGCTGCTCTGTGGTCATAATGCTCTGAAGTTAGATTTTTAAAACATACATTTTCATGCATCATTACATCATTTAACTTACTTAGAAGGTTCTACTGATGTAGTTATATCACTCTGGGCACAGGTAATGTCTTCCAGTTGTTCTACTCTTCTATTTGTTTTCGTTGAGTCCTCTACAATGTAACTGCAGCCTCGTCATGTCAAATTATATGCGGTGTAAGGTGATTTAATGTAATGTAAAGCTTGACTTATGTTTAGTTCTGTCTCAGCAGGTGATATGAAAAGTAAACCAGTGTTTGTAGAGACTAAGGACGCCCTCCAGTGGAGTTTATCGTAAACTGCAGCTTCAGATCACAAGGACATGCTGAGTAAAAGGAAAAAAGTTGTAGCGTCATAACTACATATCAGACAGTTAATAAACTGAGTTTTAATGCAGTGATTTTGATTTTTGCTGCTTTTTTCTGTTTCAACTTTGAAAATGCAACAAATATAGTGAATGTAAATGTCACCAATAAAAAAAACATGATTCCAGTGAAGTCTTTGGTCTTTTCAGTTCTTTCTCAGTGGAGGGGTCAGAGTCAGATTTAAAGCTTTCTGCCTTTCTAAAGAGGGTGTTGGAGTCTGTTGATAAAAAAGATGAAGTTGTTTTATTTCTTTATTTTCTTATGTTGTTGGTTTATAGTTGTATGTTCTACAGACTGCAACAGACTCTTATTGCAGATATAAATGAATAGAAAGTGAATATTCACCAAGTTTCAAAGATTAAGAGTCAATAAAAGCTCTCATACAGAGCTGCACTGAGAGGCGGAGCAACACTGAAGTATGAGGAGAGTTTCAACATTTCAATCCAGGAAATGAAAGTGAAAGTTAGACTGAGCGACAGCTGCAGTCGACACAAGTCTGTTTTCTCTGAAGGAAAACTAAACTGAGTCCATCAGGTTTTTCTCAACAAAACAGCAGAGTCGGATCCAAACACTGGTGAGTACACCTGATGAGATTTATTGTGCTTCAACTGCTATTGACACAAACCTTAAAAGTTCCCACCCAAGGTCGAAACCAGGAGTCATTTTAAACTGAATCGGTGCATGGGTGGGGTTGTGGAGGGAAACTGAGACAATTCCCTCTTTTCTTATCCAGATTTCAACTTTCTGTTTCTCTGTTCTCTGTCTCATCGTCCTCTCTCTGTACCTGCTCTTCCTCCTCTTTGTCCAAGCTGAATCCCTGATTTCACCTTTGGTTGGAAAATAGTCTCAAACTCACAGGAGCTCAGTGTCTGTGAAGATCCTCAGTGATCCAGGTGGTGATGTTTCTGAGGCTCTGCTCAGACCTGCATTAACATGTGTCTTCAGTGATTCAGTAAAATATTTTCAGTTCATTATGAAACTGTGGCGGGACTAATGAGACTGTGGCAGAGGACGTCAGTAGAGTGGGCGGTCCTTTAATGTTGCCCAGGATGCATTTGTGTCCACACTGCTAAAAGCATGTGACACGTGGCCCAGACCTCCTCCGAATGTGATCTGACTGATCGGATCTCAAATGCGTCAATGCATCCAACCAGGCGCTTGTCTCCCCCTCCATTATTTAGAGTAGGTGATATAAGAACATAACCTGCTCAAAATCTTTTACCAACAGCATGAAGGGGATATTCATGTCTGTCCTCAGTCCCTTCTCTTCTTTCAGTGCTCTCCACTGAGGAAAAGCCACACCAATGGTGACCCAGGTTTGTCCTCGCTGTCGACCTCTTTCTTTTTCAGACTGTAATCCTTCTTCTGAACGTAGAGTTTCATTTTTATGTCGAGCATCAGGAACTTTTGTTGGACGCTTCCTGTTTTCAGTCATACTCCTCCTTGCTGTAGACTACTTCCTCTCTGTTGCAATGGTTGTTCTTATTTTCATTGCTGGTTGATGTAAAATGCATCTCTACCAGTAAAGGTACACTACCAATCTGTGTATTTCATTGACATGTGCCCTTTGTGTTTACTTGTGCCGTTTTCTCAGTAAATTTAGTTCTCAGTTGTGTGAACACAATTCAGGATAAAGCTGCTTCCACTAATCACAGTTTGATATAATTAATCAAATTATTTAAAGATCTCAGATTACAACTTTATTTATTTTTTGTTCACATTTTGTTCACAGTATGTCGACATGTCTGCTGCCAGCTGTCTGCTGACTGAGGATCAGTTTCTGTGCTCCATCTGTCTGGATGTGTTCACTGATCCAGTTGCCTTACCATGTGGACACAACTTCTGTAACAAATGCATCACTGAACACTGGGATGTTAATGTCCAGTGCCAGTGTCCCATCTGTAAAAGACTTTACAACACAAGACCTGAGCTGCATGTAAACACTTTCATCTCTGAGATGGCTGCTCAGTTCAGACAGTCAGTTCAACAGAAAACCAGCAGCAGCAGCAGCTCAGAGCAACAAGCTGCCAAACCAGGAGAAGTTCCCTGTGACGTCTGCACTGGAACCAAGCTGAAGGCCCTGAAGTCCTGCCTGGTTTGTCTGGTCTCCTACTGTGAGACTCACCTGGAGCCTCATCTGACAGTGTCAGGCCTGAAAAGACATCAGCTGATTGACCCTGTGGAAAACCTGGAAGGCAGAGTGTGTACGAATCATGATAAACTGCTGGAGCTGTTCTGCAAGACTGACCAGATGTGTGTCTGCATGCTTTGCACCTATTCAGACCACAAGGCTCATGATGTTGTTCCTCTGAAAGAAGAATATGAAGGAAAGAAGGCTGAGCTGAAGGAGACAGAGGCTGAAATTCAGCAGATGATCCAGAAGAGACGACTGAAGCTTCAGGAGATCAAACGCTCAGTGGAGCTCAGTAAAGAACGAGCAGACAGAGAAACAGCAGAAGGTGTTCAGGCCTTCACTGCTCTGAAGGAGTCTGTTGAGAGAGGCCAGGCTGAATTCATCAGGACGATCAAAGAGAAGCAGAGAACAACAGAGAAACAGGCTGAAGACTTCATCAAAGAGCTGGAGCAGGAAATCTCTGAGCTGAAGAAGAGAAGCAGTGAGGTGGAGCAGCTCTCAGTCTCTGAAGATCACCTCCACCTGATCCAAAGCTTCTCATCCCTGAACACTGCTCCACCCACCAAGGACTGGACAGAGGTCAGCTTCTGTCCTCCATCATATGAGTTGATTGTAAGGAGATCTGTGATTCAGCTGGAGAAGACACTAGGTAAACAGATAAAGAAGGTGTTAGAGGTTGAGCTGAAGAAAGTACAGCAGTATGCAGTGGATGTGATACTGGATCCTGATATAGTACTTCCCACACCCACCCAGTCTGACGATGAACAACAGGTAAAGGAGGTTGATAACTGTAGATGTATCTTGTCAGATCACAGCCTCACTTCAGGAAGATTTTACTTTGAGGTTCAGGTTAGCAGGTGGTCTATGTGGACGTTAGGAGTGGCCACCAAGTCCAACATGAAGAGACAAATCACACTGAGCCCCAGCAATGGTTTCTGGACTGTAAGTTTGGAGTACTTAGGTCGTTACTTTGCTGCTGCTGACCCACCAGTCCATTTGTCTCCAAAGTCAAAGCCTCAGAAGGTGGGGGTGTTTGTGGATTATGAGGAAGGCCTGGTCTCATTTTATGACACTGATACTGCAGCTCTCATCTGTTCCTTTACTGGCTGCTCCTTCACTGATAAACTCTATCCGTTCTTCAGTCCATGTCGGACTGATGGTGATAAAATCCACATAATTTATAGTTTAAGAAAGTTCCGAAGAAAAAAAACCTTGAGGCCGTGACCAGGGTTCAAATCCAGCCCAGACCTTTTGCTACATGGCATTCCCTCTCGCTCCTGGCTTTCCCGTCAATCCCACCTATCACTGGCCAAATAAAGGCTTAAAATGCCCCAAAACTGATCAGGGTTGTGTATCACAATGAATAGAAACATTATATTTCATTAGAGAAAAAAAGCTCAGCATCACATAAAGTGGCATTATACAGTATTTACATCCTTCTTCTACCAAATTTAAATGCTTTTCTTTATATCATATCGGGCTGTAGTTTGTCCCATTGCTCCTTTCCATTGCAAATAATCTGTGATAACTGATCTAGTGTACTCTAATAGTTTCTATGAAGTACAATCACTATATTAAAGTGTTAAAACATCACAAAAACGTGGTAAAAAGAGCAGCTTTTAAATGTCTACAAGCTTTTACGATTTTAATTGTTAAAATCTTTCCATCATATTAGGCTGTAATGTTTCCTATTTCTGTTGGAAATAATCTGTGATAACTGATCCTTTCTAGTGTTGTGTAATTGTCTCTATAAAGTTCAATCACTGTGTTAAAGTGTTTATAGATCACAAAAACATGGTAATTAGAGATAAAATGTGGGGGAAACTATATGGAAATTTTATCAGAATTTGAAAACAGTCTCTCTCATTTGAACTGTTCTTCTATCTGTTTTTACTGACTCCTCTTCAATGTAACTGCAGCCTCATCATCTAATGTCATATTACATGTGGTGCAAGGTGATTTAATGTAATGTAAAGTTTTAGTTTTAGTTGTGTTGTGTTTCAGCAGGTGATATGAAAACTAAACCAGTGTTGGTAGAGAATAAGTGACAGCTGAGGACGCCCTCTAGTGGAGCGTATCATAAACTGCAGCTGGAGGTCACAATGACATACTGTGTATTTAAAGAAAAACGTTGCAGCAGCATAACTGCATATCAGACAATTAATAACCTGAGTTTTAATGCAGTGATTTTGATTTTTATTGCTTTTTTCTTCTGTTTCAACTTGTTTGCAGATGTTACAAATATAGTTAATGTAGATGTCTCCAATAAATAAAAGATGATTCCAGTGAAGTCTGATTTTCTTCAGTACTTTCTCAGTATAGGAGTGAGAGTAAGATTTAAAGCTTTCTACTTTTCTAATGGGGGTATTGGAGTCTATTGATCAAAAGATAAAGTTGTTTTTTTCTTTATTTGCACTGACCTCCTCAGTAATGTTATATATACATAACATAAGAATAATGTAATCATTTTATATATACATATAACCTCTACACACACACACACACACACACACACACACACATGCATGTATATCTTTTTTTTTTGTTTGAATAACAGCTTTGTGTCTGACAGGATTTTCAGAATAAAATGATGCCTGAGATTTGAAAAATCTGTTAGAAAAACTTTAGCTACTTTAACTTGTGTCTTAATGAGCCATATGAAATATTAATAAAAATAAAAACAACAACATGAATTAAACATTTCTCCCACTAATTTTAAAGAAGATAAATGTTTGGATTGATTACATTACATCCTTATTAATTATTCAGTTAGTTAGTTAACCAGTTAATTTTGTCCAGTCAACACGTTTGAAATGTTTACCACTGCAGATTACTGCTACTTGTTTCCTCTTATTGATAAACATGCACAGAGTCATGCAGCTGGTCAACAATAGATAAGAGTTTGAAGTGAAGAGTTTCTAGATCAGTCAAGCATCCCCCATATCCCACGTTTCATCATAACAACCAGCGACACACACACACACCTTGCAGCTCTGCATAGATCTCACAGGTAACACTGTGTGGAGTTTTGTCATGATCATTTGAGACGGGTGTTGTCGGTTTATCAATGTAATCTTTTTGTTAGAAAAAGTATATGAAGGTTTTTCCCAGAGGCAATGAGAATGGCACTCAGTACATATTGACAAAAATGTCAAGTAGAGTGATTTAAAAAACTTCTTTAACCGGATCTGTAGCATCATTTAACAGGTTCTTCCCTGGCCCATGCCTCATCCCTCCACCATGTTTGGTGCAAATGCATAATCCTGGTGACAAACAAACAAACATGGGTGAAAAGATAACCTCATTGGCAGAGGCAATAAAGCCCCACCCACAGAGCTGCAGTGAAAGATGAGGAGAGCTTCGACGTCACCTTTGCTCAAAAGGAAAGTGAAAGTGTGTCTGAACCACAGAAGAGCTGCAGCTGAGAGTCATTTCCGTTTCTCTCTCAAGAAAAACTAAACTGAATCCACCAGGTCTTTCTCAACAACACAGCAGAGTCTGAGCGTAACACTGGTGAGTACAGCTGTTAAAATTTACTGTGTTTCAACAACTGCTATTGATGCAAAACATCAGCTCTAGTAGCACAGGGTGGTCCCACCCAAGGCCTTAACCAGGACTAATTTTGAACTAAATTGACATCTGGGGAACTGTTTGTCACCAGGATTATGCATTTGCACCAAACATGGTGGAGGGATGAGGCATGGGCCAGGGAAGAACCTGTTAAATGATGCTACAGATCCGGTTAAAGAAGTTTTTTAAATCACTCTACTTGACATTTTTGTCAATATGTACTGAGTGCCATTCTCATTGCCTCTGGGAAAAACCTTCATATACTTTTTCTAACAAAAAGATTACATTGATAAACCCACAACACCCGTCTCAAATGATCATGACAAAACTCCACACAGTGTTACCTGTGAGATCTATGCAGAGCTGCCATGTGTGTGTGTGTGTCGCTGGTTGTTATGATGAATCGTGGGATATGGGGGATGCTTGACTGATCTAGAAACTCTTCACTTCAAACTCTTATCTATTGTTGACCAGCTGCATGACTCTGTGCATGTTTATCAATAAGAGGAAACAAGTAGCAGTAATCTGCAGTGGCAAACATTTCAAACGTGTTGACTGGACAAAATTAACTGGTTAACTAACTAACTGAATAATTAATAAGGATGTAATGTAATCAATCCAAACATTTATCTTCTTTAAAATTAGTGGGAGAAATTTTTAATTCATGTTGTTGTTTTTATTTTTATTAATATTTCATATGGCTCATTAAGACACAAGTTAAAGTAGCTAAAGTTTTTCTAACAGATTTTTCAAATCTCAGGCATCATTTTATTCTGAAAATCCTGTCAGACACAAAGCTGTTATTCAAACGAAAAAAAAAAATATATACACGCATGTGTGTGTGTGTGTGTGTGTGGTGTGTGTGTGTGTGTGTGTGTGTGTGTGTGTGTGTAGAGGTTATATGTATATATAAAATGATTACATTATTCTTATGTTATGTATATATAACATTACTGAGGAGGTCAGTGCAAATAAAGAAAAAAACAACTTTATCTTTTGATCAATAAACTCCAATACCCCCATTAGAAAAGTAGAAAGCTTTAAATCTTACTCTCACTCCTATACTGAGAAAGTACTGAAGAAAATCAGACTTCACTGGAATCATCTTTTATTTATTGGAGACATCTACATTAACTATATTTGTAACATCTGCAAACAAGTTGAAACAGAAGAAAAAAGCAATAAAAATCTAAATCACTGCATTAAAACTCAGGTTATTAATTGTCTGATATGCAGTTATGCTGCTGCAACGTTTTTCTTTAAATACACAGTATGTCATTGTGACCTCCAGCTGCAGTTTATGATAAGCTCCACTAGAGGGCGTCCTCAGCTCTCACTTATTCTCTACCAACACTGGTTTAGTTTTCATATCACCTGCTGAAACACAACACAACTAAAACTAAAACTTTACATTACATTAAATCACCTTGCACCACATGTAATATGACATTAGATGATGAGGCTGCAGCTACATTGAAGAGGAGTCAGTAAAAACAGACAGAAGAAAAGTTCAAATGAAAGAGACTGTTTTCAAATTCTGATCAAATTTCCATATAGTTTCCCCCACATTTTATCTCTAATTACCATGTTTTTGTGATCTATAAACACTTTAACACAGTGATTGAACTTTATAGAGACAATTACACAACACTAGAAAGGATCAGTTATCACAGATTATTTCCAACAGAAATAGGAAACATTACAGCCTAATATGATGGAAAGATTTTAACAATTAAAATCGTAAAAGCTTGTAGACATTTAAAAGCTGCTCTTTTTACCACGTTTTTGTGATGTTTTAACACTTTAATATAGTGATTGTACTTCATAGAAACTATTAGAGTACACTAGATCAGTTATCACAGATTATTTGCAACAGAAAGGAGCAATGGGACAAACTACAGCCCGATATGATATAAAGAAAAGCATTTAAATTTGGTAGAAGAAGGATGTAAATACTGTATAATGTCACTTTATGTGATGCTGAGCTGACAAACTGAAATTTCCTCTTTTCTTATGCAGATTTCATCCACCTGTTTCTCTGCTCTCTGTATCATCGTCCTCTCTCTGTACCTGCTCTTCCTCCTCTTTGTCCTGATTTAACCAATAGTGCAGCAGTAACGCAGGATGACATGGTGCTTTTTATTATTCAAGGCTCTTTGAAACTGAATTCTGTTATAAATTTACAGACTGAAATTATGGTATTAACAAGAACCAGTCGCCCTGCAGACTGGTAGAAACAGATCTGTCACATCTGGAAAGGAGCATCTGTAATGAGATGCTTCCATCAGTGATTGTGTGTTTTTCAAACTTTCATTGCAGCTCAGTCTTCCGTCTGTCTCTGTCTCTGGAAGTGTCTACAGCAGAGTCATTTGACCCAGGTGTGATACCGATTAAAACCCTTTCCATTGCTGACAAAAGCCTGATGTTAGTGTGTCTAAGTGGGTTTTTGTCCTGTGGAAAAGGGGCTGAAGTGTCTACAATGCAGTTCATTGAAAAGTTCCTTTGATGTTTGCGTTGTGCCAATTCCTTATTAAATGTGTTCCTCAGTTGTGTGAATGATGGAATCAAGGATAGCGCCCCTTCCACTAATCACAATTTGGTGTAATTAAACAAATAATGAAATTATCTGCATTTACATTTTTTTTCACATTTTTGCCCTCAGTGTGTCAGCATGTCTGCTGCCAGCTGTCTGCTGACTGAGGATCAGTTTCTGTGCTCCATCTGTCTGGATGTGTTCACTGATCCAGTCACCTCACCATGTGGACACAACTTCTGTAACAAATGCATCACTGAACACTGGGATGTTAATGTCCAGTGCCAGTGTCCCATCTGTAAACGACGTTACAACACAAGACCTGAGCTGCATGTAAACACTTTCATCTCTGAGATGGCTGCTCAGTTCAGACAGTCAGTTCAACAGAAAACCAGCAGCAGCAGCTCAGAGCAACAAGCTGCCAAACCAGGAGAAGTTCCCTGTGACGTCTGCACTGGAACCAAACTGAAGGCCCTGAAGTCCTGCCTGGTTTGTCTGACCTCCTTCTGTGAGACTCACCTGGAGCCTCATCTGACCATGTCAGGCCTGAAAAGACATCAGCTGATCGACCCTGTGGAAAACCTGGAAGACAGGATGTCTACGAATCACAGTAACCTGCTGGAGCTGTTCTGCAAGACTGACTAGATGTTTGTCTGCATGCTTTGCACCTATTCAGACCACAAGGCTCATGATGTTGTTCCTCTGAAAGAAGAATATGAAGGAAAGAAGGCTGAGCTGAAGGAGACAGAGGCTGAAATTCAGCAGATGATCCAGAAGAGACGACTGAAGCTTCAGAAGATCAAACGCTCAGTGGAGCTCAGTAAAGAACGAGCAGACAGAGAAACAGCAGAAGGTGTTCAGGTCTTCACTGCTCTGAAGGAGTCTGTTGAGAGAGGCCAGGCTGAATTCATCAGGACGATCAAAGAGAAGCAGAGAACAACAGAGAAACAGGCTGAAAACTTCATCAAAGAGCTGGAGCAGGAAATCTCTGAGCTGAAGAAGAGAAGCAGTGAGGTGGAGCAGCTCTCACTCTCTGAAGATCACCTGCACCTGATCCAAAGCTTCTCATCCCTGAACACTGCTCCACCCACCAAGGACTGGACAGAGGTCAGTGTTAGTTCTCCATCACATGAGGGGACTGTGGTGAGAGCTGTGATTCAGTTGGAGCAGACGCTCAGTAAACAGATAAAGAAGGTGTTTGAGGCTCAGCTGAAGAAGGTCCAGCAGTATGCAGTGGATGTGATACTGGATCCTGATATAGTACATCCCAAACCCACCCAGTCTAGTGCTAAACAGGAAGTAAAGGAGTTTGATGACTGTAGATGTGTCTTATCAGAGCAGGGTTTCACTTCAGGAAGATTTTACTTTGAGGTTCAGGTTAGCAGGTGGTCTACATGGACTTTAGGAGTGGCCAGAAAGTCCAACATGAAGAGATGAATCACACTGAGCCCCAACAATGGTTTCTGGACTGTATGTTTGAAGCGGACGTATTTTGCAACTGCTGACCCATCAGTCTGTCTCTCTCTGAAGTCAAAGCCCGAGAAGGTGGGGGTGTTTGTGGATTATGAGGAAGGCCTGGTCTACTTTTACGATGTTGATACTGCAGCTCTTATGTACTCCTTTACTGGCTGCTCCTTTACTGACAACGTCTACCCATTCTTCAGTCCATGTAATAATGATGGTGTTAAAATTCACACCATTGATGATAAGGCTTGTACTTTACAATGAGTAGAAACATTAGATTTAATTAGAAACAAGACTAGGTAATTTCCAGTGTTTGATTTGCATTTCATTACCAATATAAAATGTCATATATTATCTAATTTTAGCAAACACTGGTGCTCAGTCATGAGCAGTGAGACAATGGAGGATTAGTTGTTGTAGAGATACGTTTTGACGTCAATATAGAGTTTATTTTTGATATTAGGTTTTATAATAGAAACCCCTTTGTTTTCGCTCAGGAATTTAAATATATGTGTGAGAACAAACCAAGGAAATTACATGTACTACTTAACAACAAAATAAACATGACTTGAGAAAATATAATGAAATGAACTCACTCATCACACGCAGGAACAAAGCTGAAATGACAGAGGGAAGCAGCTGAACTGAAGGACAAACAGAGAATGAGCTCAGGACACAGAACAACGAACATTCAAGGCACCTGTGTGAGCTGCCCAGTTAGCACACCTGTCCTCCTGCTGCTCCTCGGTCCAGCAGTCATGTGACCCCACTTCCAAAAGTATATGTTATTATTTAAGTAAAAAAAATATTTAAATTCCCAAACTAACAGATTAAGTAACCTTAATCAAATTAAGAAGTTGATGAAAAGTTACGTATGAATTGCAAGACTCTATAATAATTCCAGTGTTCATTGAAAATTTAAATTAGTTTCTGAGCTGAATTGAATTTCAATTCTTCTTTCAGTGGGACAACAACACACGCAAAGTGTTTACAGTGTTTTGGCATCATCGGCTAATGAAGAACGAGCTCACAAACATCAACATACAATTGCATTTAGCACAAATTGGACAATGAAATTAGGCAATACCCCCTAAACTGGCATTTTTCAGTATACAATGTGAACAACTGCAGAAGAATTAAACTTCATGCACAGACCATCTTCAAATCTTAGATCAGACACATATCTGTAGTCTGATCTAGTGTAGGGATGGAGATGGAAAAGAAAGCTTTCATGTTTCCAGCTCCAGCTGCAGAACGGTTTGCAGAGGGGAAATTAACTTAAGGAACTCTGAATTCAAGGGTGTTGTGACTCATGATCCCTTTACTGTTTCTGTCCTTAGTTTATTTTAACTTTCACACACTGTCACTTGGTTTTTAGTTTTGTTTTATTTGTGTGCCAGATGTTGTCCTGTCTTAAACTTATGATGCTGCCATCCTGACCAGTGATTTACCGGGCTAAATAAAGGCTATAATACAACAAAATTAAATAAAATCAATACAGTTTTTTTCACAGGCTGAGTAATACTCCACATGAATTTTATGTGTACATGTGTTGTTGGAGTTTCCCTATAAAGAACTGGTTTGTCGGATACACAGCGCTGGGCTGCAGAGGGCAGTGTGCACCATTTTGTTTTTTTTTAGATGCATCTGTCTTGGTTACTTGAAGTTACCCAGTAACTAGGGCCCAACGTGTTACTACGTGTTCGGATCACTAACAGTTTCCTTTATCGATTAGTGAGGACTGGCAAATGTGCAGGATTTGATTCAACATGCGCTCCACTTTTTAACGGCTTATTTTACGTGTTTCCTCTATCAAATCTGGCAACCCGGCGCCCAAAGGCTAAGGTACTGGCTGCAGCTGTTTTAGCCTGCTGACTCCCAGTAAACAGCTCATGACAAGCGGCTGTAGGTGTTTACACTGCCATGCTAACGCCTGGATGACCTGACGGACCCACGGATAACAGGTAAAAGCATTTACCTCACTAATTACCGCTCCTGTTGGCCGATTGTCACGCTAAGAGATGCTAGCATGTAAATAAGCTAACATTATTTATCCTAATACAGATCGCCGTTGCCCGCAGAGCTAATGCTAACCGCTAATCTACGGTTTATATTCTTGTTGTTTTTAGCTAGCGGGCTAATTTTTTAAAACTTCCATTTCTCGGTTCTGAGGCTGAATCACGTAAAAGCCCCAAAAATATCTCATACTTTAATTCACAAACGGCTAATGTTGGTAAGCAATCAGTTTAGTTCTATACAAACCAAAATTATATGTTGCCACCTGTAATGTACGCAACGGAAATCGCATTTAAAAGCTTTTTTTTTTGTTGTTGCTATAATCGATAAAGCTAATTTTTAAACCAAGCCCCGAGGTAACGAAAACGCGACGCCAGACTCCATTCATAAAAATGACAAGTTAAATTTAATGTTGAGAAACTTTAAAGTCAACGCTGCCTTCTATAGTTGTGCCCTTGAAAACACTGTTAAAGACTTATAAACCTCCAAAACCTCAGGGTATTTTTTTAATTAAAGAAACAATGAGCATAGATTATTGTTTCGTCTCCACTTCTGTAGGTGGAGGGAAAGAAAAGTTTCAAAACAACCGAGATTTTATTAGATTAAAACTAAAGGAGAAGGACAATTTACACCCCGAATGCATCTTTACACCCAAAATATTGTATCAATCGATCAATATCTATTTATTGTGCTTAGCAGCAGTTTTAATAAGCAAACAAACATTTAAGTGTCACATTTTAAAACAGAGTTTGGTTTGATGTTTCTACACACCAAAGGAAGCAGCTGCCTTTGAGCCAGATATAAATAAAGCAGAAGATTCAACCTTAAAGCTTAATGGCATTATTATATGCAGCACTTTGGATGGTCTGTATTATTATAAATAAAGTTTATTTTTAAATATATTTTAGTTACAGTGGTAAGTTATTGCACCAGAGTATGTTCCAGATTGTTTATCAATAAAGATTTTATTTTGAAAATGCTCCCAGGAAACCTCGCCCTTAGCTGTGGCTCAGTTGACACATCCTTGTTTTGTGTTAAAGGTCAGTTGACTTTAGTTTTCTGATTGAAGTCCTGCATTGTGCTTTGTGTTAAAGGCCTTCACACCCGACTGTCTGATTCAGAGATCAGAGCCTGATAAGGTGAAGTTATTTATAGGTCAAAGGTGGTTGTGGTCTGTACGCTGTGGCTTGCGTCATGTGTGCAGCCCTGAGGAGAAGTAGTGGTGTGATGGTCACTATTGAGCTGTGGATCCTCTTAGTGGTGGTTTAGCGTTCAGCCTCTGAAAGATTTTTATTGATCCGTTGAAACCAGGAGGCAGGAGTGGTGTCTTCTTTCACTTCACCCGGTCCATCTGATCTCCCCTGCCATCTGTCCTTTTTAGTATTTGAAAGAAGTGTCTGTGTCTGTCTCTCGGTTATTTTCTAATATATCTTTCTTACTTAATTAAGCAATAGACTGACACATGTCACAGCTTTAATCTCAGTTTTTTGTCTTGCCTTATATGACCTCCATCTGACCAGGTTCAGGTTACATCCCTGTTTATCCAGAGTCATATAAAATATCAAACATTTATCTGAAACTTGTGAGGTCACTGTGACCTTTGACCATCAAACTCTAATCAGTTCGTCCTTGAGTCCAGGTGAACATTTTTACCAAATTTGAAGAAATTCCCTCAAGGTGTTTCTGAGATATCGTGTCCATGAGACTGGGACAGACAGGGCAGACAACTCAAAAAAACAACATGGCTGCTGCTCTGACTGGCGCCTGCGTTGAGGAATAAAAATGGCCATTTGTTATACTTTTCACAGACTGAAGCAGTGACCTGGGATAAACTCATGTTTTCAGTCTCAGCCGGTCGAAACATTGGAAGTCTGACACTGCTTTGCTTTGATGTGAAAGGCTGGACATTTGTTTCTGTAATAAGTTAACAGCAGAATTAAAAACATATATGTATATATATAAAGGATAAATAACTTTGTAGTGGATCTTCGGGTCCTCTTGGTTTGGAGTCAGTGTGGCGGCGTAACTCTTTTCACTGACATTATCCTTCATCATACAAGTGGCGACGGGAAAGTGAGGTTTGAAGAGAAGATAAAAAAATAGAAGTATTTGTTGTGAGGGAATAAAAAACCTTTTATTCATAGGGTGTTATCAGACTCAGCTTTATTGGCTTAAATGTGTTTGTTCATCCAAGGAAATTGACTCCGGTTTCCAGCGGCTCTCAGTGTATCCACACACTGTACCCATCACCGGACACAGTGTCCGGGGAGAGACTCAAGGACATACAGCGAAAACAAAGGACAACAAAGCCGAGCAGAGATAAATAAACATCAACATGAGGCTGTTATATACAACAATAGACACAACATGCAATATGTGTATATGAGACAACCAGAAGGAAACAGGTGACATTTATATTAATTAGGTTGTGTAAGTTACTTTATATCCATCCATATTCACACATATATATATATATATGTGTGTGTGTGTGAAGTATATTCTTATTGTTTATAGTATTTTATATTTTATCTTATTTATTTTAGATTCTACTAGATTTCTACTCTTATTTTATTTCTTATTACTTATATACTAATATATTATTTTCCCCTTCTGCTGCTGTGTCAAATTAGAATTTCCTCCACGGGGATCAATAAAGGTTCATCTTATCTTATCTCATATACATACAGTATGTGGTTGTGTACAGTATGTGGTTGTGTACAGTATGTGGTTGTGTACAGTATGTGGTTATGTACAGTGTAAACAGCCTCCTTTGTTGCACTGATATGCTGCCGTGAACAAAACTGGGCTGTGACTGATAATTATTGTCATTGTTAATTATCGAGTCTCGTGCGAGAACGTTTGCTCTTAAGTGATTTAAGGGAAGTTTTCTCATATTTATAATTTTCAGTAAACCTTTTAAACCTCAGGTAAAACACAGATGGTCTGCCTTTCTCCGCACACACAAACACAGCTTTGACCTCAGAATTATAACGAGTTAAGTTGATTGAATTTGGAGTTTGTGCATCATGACTGTCAGTTTGTTTATCTGGAGCGTTTCAGCGTGACAGCTTTCACTAAACTGTGTCAGTGTGACGGACGCCTCGGGCTCTTCATGCAGGTTTCTGCTCAGATGAACGTCAGTGCAGTATCTCACTTCGTTTCTCCGTTTTCTCTCCTTCAACTCAATTTAATATATTTATATTGTTGGATTTTATGTTTCAGTTGTGTGTTTTTTTAAATATATACTGTAATTATATGATTATGTTTTGTTATGCTAATAAAACAGCACCCCCAGTGGTTGTGTGGTGTAAAGGGAACGGGGATCGCTACATTTCTTATAATATTGAATATTGGCTGAAAGTCACAGTTCAGCTCTGTGACGACCTGGTGACAATATTTTGTCATTTTTTGTGTCACCTGTGTAAATGTCACATTTACAGCTCCGTTGAACTTTAATCTCATTACTGCTGGTTGTTTTCTGTTGCTGCTGCAGTAATTCTCCTGCCGTTCACACACATTATAAACCCCGAGGCTCAGACATCAGCTGAATAACTGAGATTTGAGTGTGTAGTGTAACGTGTGTGTCGGGCCTGAGGGGATGGACATTCCTCTGCGCCATTGATTACGCCGGTAGCTTCGAGCCTGGGAGGTCACGAGGACCTCGAGGGTCACGTGACTCATTCCTCGGTTTCATCCCAGCTGAGCCGCCTGACATGGGGCCGCCCGGGTGGGTGGGGAGTCTGTCTCTGCTCTGCTCAACTGGTTCCCAGTTTGTCTGCGCTGCAGCTGAGGGAGGATGAAGCTGACCTCTGAGCGGAGGGATGAGGTGAGCAGAGTGTTGCGGACGGTCAGTGTGGTTTATGATTTCTCTGGTGAGGAGCAGACGGCTGAACTGATCGATCGATAGGAGAAAGTTCAGTGGCTGTTGAAGCTGTTTGATCACTGGGAGAATGACAGGTCGGATATTTTTTAGATCAACGAAGCCCCAAAACAAATGTACGAAACTTACATCTATTCCAGAAGCTGTAAATGCAAAAGCGATTATTTTTATGTTACTGATAGATATACTTGTTTATGTAGGACTTTTATTTTGTGGTTTTGTTTACAGACTGATTATCTTTACTGCTCCCTGATGGATGAATTATGTATTTTGTTAAATACATTTGGTGCATCAGAGTATTCAATATATTTTGTCAAATCTTCCCTGTGGCGCCACCATGAGGTCGACATTATTTATCTGGTACTTTAGCTAAAAAACCAAAACCTGCAAAACTCTTAGGGCTACTTAGCAAGTGTTAGCATGCTAACACGCTAAGATGTTGAACATTATTAGGAGTGAAACGAATGATCGATTACAGACTCAGAGCTGCTGGCGTGACTGTGAACTCTCTGTAAATCAGATTGTGAAGGTTTTATATCATTATCTATGAAATCAGATCTGAGCAGCCTCTAGATTATTGCAGATAGCAGATGATGTAATGTATAACGTTCATGTTGTGTTTCTATTTTTATATTTAACAGCTCATTCATAAAGACAATAATGATCATATTGAGTGTCTAATGTTTAGTCTCCCCCATTTACAAACATGAAGGGGGAATATTAGAAACACAGATAGATAGATAGATAGATAGATAGATAGATAGATAGATAGATAGATAGATAGATAGATAGATAGATAGATATGTCATTTATGTATTTACTGTAATATAGTTCTGTACAACACAGCACTGTACTGGATTGCATTAGTGTATTTATCTAAGTGACTGTGAAGTGCATAATGAATTACTGTGTGTGTGTGTGTGTGTGGCCTCGGCCTGAGGCCAGAGACATCTGACAGATCACACGTTTCATTTCTTGACTCACAAGAGAAATCGCACTATGATTTACATCCGGAGCTTCTTTCCAACCACAGCTAACAGTTATTTCCATATTGATTAACCTGCACGGTATTTTCAGGATTAATTGTTTGGTCTTTGAAATGTCCGAAATGGCACAAATGACATCTTCACATCAACAGCCTGGAGATGACTCGAATGATTCATCTATCCTCAAAATAGCTGCTGATTAATTTCATTTTCTGTTGATTGACCCGTCAGTTAGCTGGCAAATTGTTTCCGACTGTTCTGGAGGCCAGACGGTCTGTTAATGAAAACTTTGGGGTAAAGTTTTGACCTCATGAAGAGCAAACTGGGATTGAAATATTGTCTGTAGACGACAGTACTGACACGCATTCCTGCCAATGGTCTCACACTATTCGACTGATCGATACAGCGCAGGCTGCACGCGATCAAACATGGATTGTGAACAACACAGGTCCCAAATATCTTTGCAGATGTTTTATGAGGAAGGAAACGGATTCAACGTGTTTGTTAGACCTCAAGGATTCACACAAATGATGTTCATCAACATGATTATTTGGTGAGAAGACGGCGACTCCACAGGGTTACATGCAGGAGAGTCGGCCGTGACGGGAGCTGCAGCTTTGAAAGAATCAGAAAATCCCGGAAAAAAATAAAATTCGTCAAAACAATTATTCAAATCAGCCTGAAAGGGACTTTTTGTTCTGGTGGCCTCCGTCTCGTCTCCGCTGCCGATTCCAACAGAGCGGTTAATTAAGATTATTCTGTTTTTTCTTTCAGAGATAAATTTAGAGACATGTTCGAATCACAAGATCGCTTCTGGAGCTTTGTTTTTTCTCTTCTCAAACATCAGTGATCAGCTATAACTCAGTTCTTGACAAATGTCCAGGATTTCCACATGCTAGTCACTGTCATCATTTATCCATTACCATCTATGTAATAGGTATTTATAGTTTAAGGCAAAACATTTTCTTTCTTTCTTATGACTCAAACTTTTTTTCCAAGAACAAAAATTTGCTAAACTTTACCCAGCAGCCAGGTCTGATCCCAAATGATCAAATATGACGACTGTTTTCTCGATAATGCCTCTGTATCAACATTTTAAAATTCAAATCTTTGGTTTTGTTTTATCAGGATAATTTCCTGTTCGTACTTTGGCTTCAAAAGTTTCACCGAAATGTGCGAAGGAGAATCTTTATTTGTTCCGTAGCACATCTGTAGAGGTGGTCGAGTAGTTTAGAACTTTTTTGATCGAGGTCTGTTTAATAAGTATTTTCAGTGTACAACAGAACACTGTATCCGATCTGATACCAAGTGTCAGGACCTGTCTAATCATGATCCTCTCCTCCTCCTCCAGGATCCAGACTTCCAGCTCCTTATGGCTGTATATGATGAGAACATCCTGAAGAATACTTTCTACTTGGCGCTGGAGAAGCAGAGACCGGACCTCTGCAGCCGAGTGGCAGAGCTCCACGGCATCGTGAGTCACGCCGCGTTGTCTCCTTTTTAGTTTCTTTGATTTTACCACCATCGCTCTGCTGAAGGCAAGTTGGCTGAAAACGTTATAGTAGGAATGTCCGAATGTAGTGCAGATTTTAACAGGGAAAACTGACAAAAAGAATTTCCATCCACTACCGTCATGCAAACATTAGGAGTTGGTTTGTTGAGATAAACAGCTGGTGGAGCTGATTCTCCAGTTGGTGCCATTAAACCACCACAGAAGAAGATGAGGTGATTAAAAGAGCTCCAGTCAAAGGTCAAACAATGGGAAAACATGATTGAAATCTGACATTTCTGTTTGTTTCATGTGTTAAAGGAGCTACTTGAAAGTTTTGCTATTGCCACATAGCTAACGTTAGCATTAGCAGCTGTTTACTTACCAGTCTTGGCAAGAACTTCGGCTGCTTCGGCATTTACAAAACAAAAAATGATAATACGGCCTCTGAGCAGCTACTTCTTGAGGTGCCACCTGGGCGCTAAGGTGACTCGTATTGACCGGGGCTAGCTGGTTAGCATGCTAACGTCAGTAGAAGAAAAGAAGTGACAAATAGAAGCAAAACAACAGTTAACATTGAACTGGCAACTTTTATTCTAGACTGGTAAGTAAAAACACAGCTGCTAATGCTAACGTAAGCTATGTCGTTATAGCAAAAACTTTAGTGACGAGTGACGTCTCATCATCTTTTCACCAAGTCTGTTGCCATAGTCACCCAGTGTGATGTCAAGCCTAAAAAACATCCGTGTATGTTGGTGGAAATAGTTGTTATGTCTTAGGTTTCAGTTTAACCCTGTCGTCCGTCAAGACTCCAGATTTTGAAGACCCAGACTTCACTTGTCAAACTTGATTTCTCAGGAGTCAGGAACTGCTGACAAACTGAAGGGCAGGTCGTCTTGCTCATGGCGGTTCAGTGTTTCAATTGTAGTTTGAGCACTGCTGGGTTTCTGTTTAACAAGTACTAAAGTGTGGACAGGCGATCAAATCTCAGCAGGAGTTCAGGTCTTAACAAACCACAGAAGGGAACAAGACGAAATGCAAGTGCTTCATTGCTGAAATGAGAAGCACCAACTGGAAGAAAACCAGACTGTGGAGCAACAGAGACTGAATGCAGAGAGAAAACACAACAGTACAATAGAACCAGTAACGTGGCAAGTGCGAGCAGACCACAGAGTTTCCTTTAACACCAGCTTTCACCGGCCACTTCCTCCTCTGCCAGCGTCTTTGACAGATTTCCCACAGTCGGTTTTCACCCTTCAGCCTGGATCAGTCTCATTTCCAGTCTTCAAATGTTTTAGATCAGGAGACAAAAGAAACTTCCTCAGTCTCATTTTGAAATAACTCTAAATGTTTTATGTGTCAGACCTCTTCCTGTCTTAACAGCACATCGAGGTGTCATTTCACCAGAGGGGTTTTTTTGTTGTGGTTTTAGCACTCACTCCCTCAGACACCTCCTCCTCCTCTCAGCCAGCTCTGTGCGTTCACTGCATCTCTCAGGTTATATTTAAGGTGGCTACAGAATTAGTCTCAGTATGAACATTTGTTGAGGTGAGGCTGGGTTTGATAACATGATTGATAAATGAGTTTTCTCAGTCACATGCAACTTTAAAAAAAAAAGAGATAGAAAGTGCAACCGCGTTGATAATGGATAAATATCAAATAACAACTGGAAAATCGGTTTGTGAAACTTGCTGTGGCTTGTCAAGACGCAGATAAGAGTCGAATGTCTTGAGCGCAGGCCGGCAGCAGCAGCTCTGACTCACCAGGACTCCTCTGGAAACTCAGATGATCTGAACGTCGTAAAAATATCAGCACGCAGGAGGATTCATCTGTAACTAGATTACAGCTCGTAAAACCCATTTCACAGCAGACGGCTGACCTGGAAGATCAGTTATACAACACAGTTCACCGCACACTCGACCACACATCAGGATTTCACAATTTTTCTGGCTCGTGATCATGTTTTTAGATCCTTTAGATTCTCCTCACCCAGTAAATAAAGTGTTGTTGATTTGTCACGTGAACGTAAGAATGATTGTCTTCTAGTCGTCAGAGTGTCGGGGAAAGACTGGATGGTGTGAGCAGAAATGTCAAATTTCAAACCTTAAAGGATTTATTTGTAAGTTTCACTAATGCTACGTAGCCAGTGTTAGCATTGATAGATGTTATTTACCAGTCTTGGCAATATATCCTCTGATCAGCTGCTTCTTCGGACTGGACGCTACAGTGACTCGGTATCGGAAAGTGACGAGACAGTCCGAATGGGCAGAAGCTAGCTGAAAGAAAAAAGTATTGTGATATGAGTCACAAAAATGATGATGATGTGATTTGTGTTTTGGGTCTTGTACCAAACAAACATGTTTCTTTACGTCTGGAGAATATGATTTATAGACCAGAGCGTCTCTGTTGCATCACAACATTTTTACCTTTTATAAGAAAAATTGCAGCTCCTGCAGTTTGGATATTGCACTTGGCCAAACTGTGATTTCTATTGTATTTCAATTAATTGTGCAGCCCTAATTAGTAACGCAATATTCTAGATGATACTCAGTGTCTTTATATATCTCATTGACCTGATGTTTACAATCAGAGTTTCTGGTCACAGAGAGAATTCGTTCTTCTTTCACGTCTCAGCAGCTCAGAAAAGTGAATTATGAGGAAACAAATCAGCAAAGAATTTGAGAGATTGGATTTAGTTTTTTGATTAGCTTTGAAATCAAGTTGATGGATGATTTAAAAACAACTCGGTAACATTATTTTTGTCCCGTGTTACCACAAACCTGCAGGTCCTCGTTCCCTGCTGTGGAAGTTTGAGCGTCAGCAGCTTCTCAGACTCTCAGTTCGACAGCTATGTCCTGCAGCCGGTGGAGGACGGATACCAGACTGCGGACGGAAAGGTTTGTCTCCCGTCTCCATCAGAGTCACTTGAAAGCACCGAGCCCCCAAAAAAATAATATGCAGGAATTAAGTGTGTTGACTGAGATGTTATGATACGCTGTGAAACACATGATGCAGCCTGTCAAAACTGTATCAGCCGCTCCCAAACTCTGGATTACGAACAAAGCCCCGTTTCACATTTTGACTTGTCACAGCAGAAGAAGCACAAATGGAACTAATGACATTATTGAATAATGTCACTGAGCCAACACACAGCAGCAGTATGAGATCAAAACAGCCGGCGCCAAAGAGACACTTATATTTGTGTTGTTTTCATTTAGTTTTACCTGTCTGTATGTCCTTTTTATTTCCATCATCACTTTGTAAGAGTGTTTTTAAAAAGAACCATAAATAAATGAAGTTTATTTTTGGGTCTTGGCTGTTTTAAAGCCTAAATTAAAAACAGGAGTTTCCTATTGGCTGCGACAAAATCAAGATTTAAAGGAGGAGATTCCAATTGGCTTTTACAAAATCTAATTGTAAACCCACAGGATGTAACGTCTGCCTCTAGCTGTCTCTCAATTAAAACAGTAATAAAAGATGGCGTTTGGTGATGTAGTGAAGCAGCGTTGGATCATGGGAGGTGTTGCCGTCGGCGTCTCCTGGTTTGGATTCCTTCAGTGTCGGTGGTTCAGGAGGTTTTTACCAGCAGCTGAATGATCCGCAGAGGTTTCCTCCTCTCCACAACAAACACACCAGGGGATTAAAACCAGCAGAAACACTGAATAAATCAGTCTCACTTTAAAAATCAGAGATTCACTGACACAGTTCAGCGGACACAGGACGTCTCTGAGCTGAGCTGTCGAACGTTTCCTCAGCTTGTTTCTGTGACAACTTCAGATCCAGACGTCCGACGACTAAAATCCTTCATCTGGTTCAAAAGTTTAAAACCACCGAGGTGTAAAAAGTGAATCTTAAAAAATGTGACTTAAAACTGGATAAAGGTCGATATTGAGCTTCTGTCAGACAAACTCAACTGACACATGATCATAGAGGATGTGATGTCACTGACAGGCGACCAATCAAACATTACCATGATTAAAATCACAGATTTCTCTAAGTTTGAGAATTGATTGAAACATTTGGGGAAATGTAAGAACACAACACAACAACACATAGAACACAGGTCTAGATGTTTTTAGACATTTTAATGTGGAGAAGTTACAGGTTATAACTTAAAATCAAGACACTGGTTCCTCAAACGTCTGAATCAAAGTCAGATCATGTTCCCTGTGTGTTCAGGGAATTTGTTTTTGAGAAGTAAAATCAGTAGGATTAGAGATAACAAAGAAGTGCAGTAAAAGAAACACCTGCTCTGTCTCCTTCAGTGTAAAATCCAGAATCTGTGAATAGGTTTAGTTCCTGGACACAGAAATGATGAACACATAAACATTTCCCAACCTTACCTTCATTTAGCTGCTAATATGACAGTATAAAAACTCTTTGCTGTTGTTGTTGTGTTTCAGGAGGTCAGGATCCAGGACAGGCAGGTCCTGCTGGGATCCGGCTTCCCGGCTCCGGCGTCGGTCCCGATCCTGTTCGAGGAAACCTTCTACAACGACCAGGAGCAGAGCTACAGCATCCTGTGCATCTCCCGGCCCGTCGAGGTGGAACCCAGCCCCGCCGAGAACAACCCGCCGCCCCCTTACTGCCTGAAGAGCGTGGAGGACGTCAGGGAGTTCCTGGGCAGCCACGCCCAGAAACTGGACAAGTTCGTCCACGGCTTCTGTCAGGCCTTCAAGGAGCAGGAGAGGAAGGGACTGCGACACCACATCGTAGGATGAACTCTGAAGTCTTCTTCTCCTTTGTCTTCATTCCTTCTGCCAACATCCTCTTTTTCCATTTCTGTCCTCCTGTCATCTTTCTTTTTTCCTTTACCTCTTCGTCTTTTCTTTTTCCATTTCTTTTTAATCACTCAACTTCCTGCAGCGTCCTCCTCTCTCTTCATGTTCTTCATGTTGTTCTGTTTTTTATTGATTCGGTACTTTTAGTCAGCAGAGGTTATAAAATGCTTCACAAAAAGAATAAAGCAAATCATACAGACATTTAACTTTTATATTGAGTCTAACTTGTTTTACACAGACTTTCTTGTGTTTTATTAAAATGAACTAAACCATGTAAAGGTTTAATTTTTACGACACTCCAGCACTGACAGCTCTCCCTCCTCCCTCCGCTCAGGACTCGGTGAACGGCCTCTACACTAAGTGTCTTCAGTGTCTGCTGAGAGACTCTCGCCTGGTGAGTAGCCGACCGTCCTGTCGGATCAGCTGTTAGTCTGGGGCAGTGGAGAGTGATGGAGACACAGTGGGACGGGTTGGGTTGGGAATTTGAGAAGCAGATTTGTGTCCAAGTTCAGGTGCAGGATCCCTGGAAACCAGATTTTCTACACTGGAAGTGACGCAGTCGGTCACAGAGTTCTGTTCTTGCTTTAAAGATTCTCTACAGACATTTTTTTAAACTTTGTAAAGATCCTCTGCTACAAAAAGTGAAAAAAAAAAAAACTGCACTTACTTCCTGATTGATAAACCTGGATCAGGCCTTGAGCCCCGCCCACCACCTGCTGGCTCCAGGTGGACAGGTGAAAGAGCAGAGAGCATCAAAATGGTGAGAGGAGGAAACATCAGAGAGACTCAGTCAGACCCAGACTCAGAGGAGGAGTCTGTTGAGACCAGAACCAGAGACTAGCAGACGGATCAGAACGGTTAGCGCAGTTAGCATCTTCCATTTGTTTGTGTTGATTGTTAGCTTGTAACTGGCGGTGGCTGGCGCCTCTGAGCGATCCGCCTCCTGAACTGGGACACGAGTCTTAACGAGATTATCTGCCACTCCGAGCCCCACCTTCTTCTCTGGTCGATTTTCTGCCTAATCACAGTGATGCGAGGAGTTGCATCACATCCTGTGGTGACTAATGTCACTTCTCTGCCTTCACTGCTCTGACGGAGGCTGTTTGTTCTTTCTGCAGAAACTCCTGGCCAAGCAGGAGCTTCAGATGACTCTACTCAAACAGGCGGTGGAGGTCAGTTCACTCAGATCACATTAATGTTTCCATGTGCACACGCTTTCAAAATAAAAGTCTTAGTCTGTAAGTTAGCAGCCTCCATATCTGAACGACAACCTGAGTGATCCCACAAACTTATACACTGTTAGTGCAGTAATTAACCCTTTCACTACCACAGCATGATTCACATAAGCATCACAATACCTCAGGATAACTAAAACCTCCTTTCCTGCTTTGAAAGAGTAATTCAGTTGTTGTCACTGTGACCAAAACTCAACGTCACCAAATCAAATGTTAGTTGGTTTAAATGTTTGATGTTTCTGCTGGACTGTGTCTGACACCGCTGTGGCTTCGCTTTCTTAGAACTGTGACGGAAACTAAAACGATCTTTGTCGTTCTTCTTCTTGTTCTTGTTCTCCTCCTTCTTCTCCTCAGATGTATGTTCATCATGGTATCCATGATTTAATCTTTAACTTTGTGGGAACCCTTGAAGCCAGCCAGGTGAGTCTGAGCTCTCGGTGATGAAAACACCTGATCTACTAACGAAAGAACAGACTTTGAATTGTTGTAATTGTTGGGTGTTTTGTTGGATTTATTGCACTTACTCTACCTCCTGTGGAAAACTGGCTAAGTGCGGATGACAGAGGGGTTTGAAAGCATTTTAAAACATTCAGCGACAAGTGTTTCGGTGAATTGAATCTTAATTAAACTGTTAATGTCAGGTTTTGGTGTCAAGATCTCCATCTGTAGGAACTGTTTACTAGTTTGTTTGTTGGTTTTTCTAGTATTTATTCATCTGTTTTGAGTTTGTATTACTTTACTTAATTTGTTTGTCTTAAATTATTTGCTTATTTAGTATAGTTAGTTTGGGTTAACTAGTATTTTGTTGGGGCCATGGGCACATTAGGTGATTTAGGTAGGTAGGACCAGCATGCACCTGGGTGGGCCTATGTTTTTTTTTTACCAAAGCAGGAAACAGTTCCTTGGTTTAAATACAGTTTAAAAAATGCAGTGGCTTTGTTCGGACAATGTATTCCTTTGCCTGCGTAGACCACATCCCCATGATGCATCAGTGGCCTTCTGAGTTTTATGTTGGACTTAAATTAGTTTGAAGACAAATGGCCGCTCCACCATCAATGAAGAGGAAACACGGACCATTGGTGAATGAATGCAACAAGTTACATGCAGACATAAATCACAGAATATCAAAGCACTGAGGCATTAAATAAATCCAGAAATGCATGAAACATCTCAGACGATGACGAATCTGAGAGTTAAAGGAGATCAGAGCGCGGCGCCTTCGTGGAGTTGCTGCTTCTGTCGCTGTAATGAAATCATCAGTGGATGAGCTGCTCTCATGTCTCTTCTGCTGCTTGTCAACAGGACGCTGCCTTCAACAAAACCACCAGGAGTCTGCAGGAGCTGCAGCAGAAAGACCTGGGAGTGAAACCTGAGTTCAGGTCAGTCACGCCTGGAATCTATTCAGATCTCAGATTTTGGATATCAACCATGTGTTCAGCCGTTTTGATTGAGAATAAAAATCCAGAAGACGAACAACAAGCAAATGTGTTATTTGTGCAGGTTTCTCTCTAATCCCAGGTTTCAGATTGACCTGTGTGAGATTTAGATTTCACCACTTCCTGCTAGCAGCTGAATCACAGTGCGATAACGAGACACTGACGAAAAGATAAAGACAAAGTCGAGTCTCCGCAAGTTGATTTTCCTCGAAAAAGACCTAAACCAACAACTGCCTGGATGGAAGGAAGGAAACCAACCTGACAACTGTTGTTTATTTGGAAAATAGTTCAGTGTGTATATATTAAAACGTCCAGAAACAGCTGATGAAGGATCTTAAAGGTGTAAAACAGATGAGCAGTTCCTAAACACAGTTTGTCATCCTGAAACCTTCTACAGAAGAAGAACACGACTGTGTTTGTTTACATTTCCTGTCAGATAAAATATCAAGGTGTTAAACAACCCACATGTGGCTTTCTGAAACCCCCTGCGTCATCTTTAAATAGACATGTTGTAGGTGCTGACTTGTGTTTGAAGCTGTTATCTCTCACTCAGCTGTGACCTGTGCTGCTCTTGTTCTTCCTCCAGTATAAACTTGTCCCGGGCAAAGAGAGAGCTGAGTCAGCTCAACCAGAAAACCTCCCCGCTCCTCAAACTGCTCTGCCTGCGCAGAGTCACCGTGACGGCCACGCAGACGCCCAGACGCACCGGTACGCACTGTGTTTCTAGATGTGTGTGTTTGAGTTCTTCAGTTTTCTAATCTCCATTTTCAGGACCAGAATAATCTTCATGAGGTCTTTGTCTTTTAAAGTAATCTGTTTGGTGATTTGCTCAGACGACGTCGTGGTTATAAAATCAGGATTTGACCATAGGCATAGTCGTCACCAAAACTCAAATATTGTATCAACATTTAACGATTCCCGGTTCTAGAAAACAAGAGATCAGAACAAAAACTAAACTAGAGAGACTTTGCCTGGGGAACAGCTGATTTGAAGCATCAGACCATGAACTCTAAACAAAAACATCAGTATCGTATCTGATGAAGTTTAATTCATTGTGGAAACCAAATATGGAATCACAGTTAATGTATTACAGATTGTGCAGCTCTGACTTCAACTGACATCAGCTGAGATAAACTTCCTCAGAACAACCTGAAACCATCAGGGGAAAAAAACTGACATTTTTGAATCTTTATCATCTTTAAATTTAGTCGCTAATACAAAATCCTTTTTATGTCCTGAGCCTGAAAGTGAGACTTTTCTGTCTCTGTTTCCATTTCAAAAACTTCTGTTTATGAATAATGATTCTTCCTCGGATGTATCTCATCAAAGACTAATGTTTTGGACCGTCAGTGTGTAAGTCGGTCACCTTTTTCTGGCCGTGCGGACTGAACTCCGCATGATCTCCGAGCGTCCTCTCATTGTCTGTAATCAGATCAGCTCCCAGAACAAAACCCGCTCTGTCAGCCTCCAATGTGTTTGTCCAGTTTGCTTTGGAAATCCGAGCTTATTGGAACCACAACAACCCCGCTGTCAGTCTGCAGAGTGGTACGATCCGCTCCTAATTAATGTTTGTGAAGTGGCCAATTGAGTCATTTGGTTTGCACAGAGGGGAGACGCTGTCAGCTTCAGGGTGACGCAGCAAAATGACCGCGTTGTTCTTGTGTTGTGCGTCTTCCCCTGCAGTCAGCATCGAGGCCGTGAGCGCGGACGACCTGCTCTCCGTCATCCTCTACCTGCTGGTGAAGACGGAAATCCCCAACTGGTGAGCTGTGGGGGCGAGCCACTGTGACCTTTGACCTTGTGGCTTGTTGAGAGGTTGTGGTGGAGTCAGTCATCAGTCTTGTCATGTGGCGTGGAAACTGAAATATGAAATATGAAAGCCGTTTACTCGGCTGTCATGGAGACGAGACTCTATCAAAGAGTTTTTCCTCTCAGTTAATCGCACCACATGTTTGTGCGTCAACAGTTTGTCTAAAATGAACCCAAAGACCAGAAACACACAAAATAATAAACATTTATCAGGCTGAACATTTTCCAAACAAATTATCTTTATATCAAACAGCAGGCTCCAATTAAAAAATATGTTTTTCTCAGGATTCAGGTCACTTTTGTTAAATTAAAGCTCCTCCAGTGTAAAGGTCTGTGTCCATGTGTAGTGTGATTATAGATCAGCTCTAGCTTCTATATTAATACTGTGAAAGTATCAAAGCCTCAGTCCACAGAGAAATGCACACAGCCTGTATTCAGAAACTGAGCCTTAAAACCAGCCGTAAGGACTTCTGGAACTTTGTGATGTCACAACAAAGCAGTCACCAAGCCCCGCCCACCTGGACCCACCATCCAAACCTTGCAGGATTTGGTTTCTCTGAGTGTTTTTACCTGAAATCTGTTATATTTTTATTGGATCATTCAGAGAACAGTCAGCCAATCAGAGGAGAGGATCAGAGGCTACTCTCTTCTGATTGGCTCACAGACCTGTTGTTACTAGAGCTGCAGAGAGAAACCTGAGAGAGGAGATGTGAAACTACACTGAGATGGTGTATGGTTCTTAAAACCACAAATATATCTTCTTATGGATCAACACTTCAAATAAGACACAGATGAAGAGGAAAATATGGAGCTTTAATTTTTTTTACTCTTCTTCTTTAGTTTCAGTCTCAGTTTGTACAGCTGTAGAAAAATTGATGCTACTAAAGGTAAAACATAAAAAGACAAAATCTCATGGTTCTTGGTTTCATCCACATCATGTTTACCATTAAACATCCTGTTAAATATTGTTAAACATCCATCAGTGTCACTAAATCTTTTTGTTTGTTTTCAGGATGGCCAACCTGAGCTACATCAGGAACTTCTGCTTCAGCCACTCCAGTAAAGATGAACTCAGCTACTGTCTGAGCACCTTCGAGGCCGCAGTGGAGTACATCAACCTGGGGAAGCTGCAGGACACACACTCTGTGAGAGACACACACACACACACACACACAGTGTTGTATCGCAGCAGTATTTAAAACTAACCGATGGTTTGTCGTTTCTCTTCAGGGCTCAGGTGAGCTGAACGACAAGGCGCTGTTCAAAGAGAGGATGAGGTCGTTGTCTCAGAGCGCCGCCACGCCCATCAACTGTCTGTTTGAGGTGAGCTGCAGGGAACGTGAAGGCCCACCACAGAGTTATTAGTTTATAATTGGATATCGTAGTAATTTCTTGTGTCTGCGTGTGATGTAGCACATAGCGAATGGAAGCGAGGCCGAGGTTGAACGGCTGCTGAGCGAAGGAGAGATGGATGAGGACGTCAGGATGTGTCACCCCCTCTGCTCCTGTGACCTCTGTGACCTCCAGCTGTCCGGGTCAGCATCTACACACACCTAAAACTAAACTTAAACCTAAACTTTAACTTAAAACTAAACCTAAACTTTAACTTAAATCTAAACCTGAATTTAAACCTTAACCTGAACCTAAATTTCAACCTGTGGCTTAATCCTAAACCAGGCAGATGTGCCTTCACTACAGTGGTTTAAAACTGAACCTGGAGCTCAGCAGAAACCAGGGCGAGCACCTGCTTCTGTTTTCTTTTCTACTCGTATTTCTACTCAAGATTCATTTCCCCCTTTTCTCCGTTTTTGTTACACCACAATCAGGAAACAAAAACTCAGTGCTGATTTCACTTCCCACTTCAACTCAGACACTCAAACACTTGCTTCCTTTAAATGTGTAACTGTGTAATGCCACATACTGTATATATATATATAGATGTGTGTGTGTGTGTGTGTGTGTGTCTATATATTTTTAGTGGCTGTAAACTGTGAAGAGTCACCTGCAGGGGATGTGATTTGCATTTAAATAAATACTTGACATCACATTGACAAAAGTGTGAACAGTGTGTGACTTTCCAGCGTGGTTATGAATTTAAAGAGCGTTTGACACAGTTTCTATCTGACACTTTCATCAGAAACAATTATAATTATAATAAACTTAATATGTATAGCACCTTTCATACAAGAAATGTAGCACAAAGTCGCATGAAAATGAACATAAAAACATTGATGTAAAATGAAACCACCTGTCAGTTTCAGTGCACTTTCTAAACGGTCTGTCGGGACGTTATGTTCTGCTGTTTCTGCTGCAGGCGGCTGAACGACCCGTCCATCGTCACGCCGTTCTCCAGAGACGATCGAGGTTACACTCCACTGCACGTCGCTGCTATCTGTGGTGAGCGGCTGCTGACGTGCAGAGGGATAAAGAATGAGAATAATATGAGCCGTAATTCACCTGTGAAACTGGTGACCTACTTTCTGTGTGTGTGTGTGTGTGTGTGTGTGTGTGTGTGTGTGTGTGTGTGTGTGTTGTGTGTGTGTGTGTGTGTGTGTGTGTGTGTGTGTGTGTGTGTGTGTGTGTGTGTGTGTGTGTGTGTGTGTGTGTGTGTGACAGGTCAGGCCCAGCTGATAGACCTGCTGGTGTGTAAAGGAGCGCCGGTCAACGCCACGGACTACCACGCCCTCACACCGCTGCACCTGGCCTGCCAACGAGGATACCAGGGAGTCACGGTGAACACACACACACACACATTCACACTCCTACAGCACAGTGTTTGTCTGTGTGTGTCTACATGAAAGAAAAACATAAACCAAAAACATAAATCAAATTTATTATTCATTATTTATATATTTATTAATTATAAAGTTGTACACAGTATTTCTCACATACAAAAGTGTGTTTAATGTGCAGTAACTTGACTCCCATCGTAGAGCAGTTCCTCTTATCACTGAGAAAAGTAACACAGTGGAGTCATATGATAAAATTATCATATCATAAGTGCAGTATATAATAATAAATAAAGTAGATTATACAGTAATAAATGTTGGTTAATCACTGATAAAAAGTGACATTATAACAGATACTGTATGTAGCACAGGAGCTAAAGTGTCATCAGCAGTTAAAGTGATTGATACAGAAATATATAGGGTGATATATTTTACAGTGAGAGTGTATAAATCAATATAATAATAATAATAATAATAATAGTAATAAAAGTCCCAAATCACAGTATTTACACGTGTTGGTGAGTATTACTACATGTGTGAAAACAGTAGCACGAAGCCTGAAGTGTGAAGCTGTGTGATGTCACACACCCCATTTATCATAGGTTGCATTGTGGGTAATGTAGGCGCCAGGCTGTGTGTAATAAAACTATATCTCTTGCTTCTGCTGCATCAGTATGTGAAGAAAGATGAATAAAGTTACATTCAGGTTAATTAAGATTCCTGATGACGTGCTTCCTGTCCACCAGCTGCTGCTGCTGCACTACAAGGCCAACACGGACGCTCAGGACAACAACGGCAACACGCCGCTGCACCTCGCCTGCATGTACGGGCACGAGGACGTAAGTCAGACTCTGAACCAGAAAGCTGCTCAGTCCCCTCACCTGATTTATTCAGGTTATGGATCAAATGGACAATTTTCTGAACACACTGATTATTTAAATGACCAAATATTTGATGTTTGCAGCTTCTGAAATGTGACGATTTCCTGCTTTTCTGTTTTTCACATCCTTACACTTGGATTTATAATTGTTTTTCATTTTGTAACTGGTTTTGTAACTTGTGGTGATCTCTCATTCTTTGCTCATATAAACGAAGCAAGTAATCAATTAATCAAAGTCACTCCTCAGATGATTCCTGGTGATGACGGTGTGTGTGTGTGTGTTGTGCGTCAGTGTGTGAAGGCCTTGGTGTACTACGACGTCCAAACGTGCCGTCTGGACCTGCAGAACGACAAAGGCGACACGGCGCTGCACATGGCGGCTCGATGGGGCTACGAGGGAATCATCCAGGTGCTGCTGGAGAACGGAGCCGTCACCGACATCCCCAACAAGAGCAAAGAGTCGCCGCTGCAGTGTGCGCTCAACTCCAAGGTCAGTAAGAAATGAACACCCAGCTCGCTCCAGCTGGTCTGACTGTGCTCATGTGTCAGAGTCCTGTAGCTCAGCTAATCTGATCAGCTGCTGTTGTTTCCAGGAACAGAAGGTGTTAGAGCGGCCGGGTCGTGGGAACAGAGCCCACTGATCCTCTTACCCAGGATCCGTCCTGCAGAGTCAACTTCAGTCTGTGTGCTCCGAGCCTGACCTCAGATCAGCCAAACTAATCAGTACAGATGCTGACACATGTTTCTCTTCTGTGTGTGTGTGTGTGTGTGTGTGTGTGTGTGTGTGTGTGTGTGTGTGTTATAGATCCTCATGTTGTTGCAGTCGTCTCAGAGCAGCCGTCAGCGCAGCGGCAGCAGAGTTGATGTGAGTCTGAGTCTCCAGCCTGTGAACTCGAAGGGTCAAAGGTCACAGAATCCAAACAGATATTAATGTGACCAACAGGGTCCAGAGAAACATTTCAGTTATAAATTTCCAACCGTTTTTTTTACTCCATTTGCTTTCTGCACCTTGTGTGAACAGACTGACTTTAATTCAGATCTTTATTCTCAATATGGAAAATAACCAGGTTTTGCATTTTGGCATCTGCCTTGATAAATATCTTTCCCACTCCCCCCCTCCCCCTCCCCCTCCCTCCTCCTCCTCCTCCTCCTCCTCCTCCTCCCAGTCTCCCAGTCGCTCCCCTCTGGCCTCAGACTGCAGCAGCCGTCGCTCCTCCATCTCCAGCAGCTCCTCTCTGGGCTCCGAGGCCAAACCAGAGGGAGAACGGGTCCGACACAGAGAGGTAACCGAGAGCGGCACACAGAGAGACTCACATGTTATTTGGACGTCCCTGAGAGGCCTCTTCCATTCTTCTTCTGCAGTAATAAAGCAGAGGCAGTTCTTTATACTACAGAAGAAGAAGAAGCTCTACAGGCTGCTTCTGTTTCCATGGCGACCGACGCTGTGTGTGTTTGTGTGATTGACAGGTGGAGAAGCTGCTGCGCGCCGTGGCAGATGGTGATGTGGAGATGGTGAGAAGTTAAACAGCACAGAGTCACGGCACGTTTCCATCTGAACATCCTGCTGTGTAAGAAGAACTGTTTTCACCTGTGTGTGTGTTTCAGGTGCGTTACCTGTTGGAGTGGATGGATGAGGAAGAGGAAGATGAAGGAGAGATTCGGTCCGAGGCTCTGCTCTGCCACCCGCTGTGCCAGTGTCCGAACTGCGCTCCCACCCAGAAGGTCTGACCAATGTAGTTTCACATCTCCTCTCTCAGGCTTCTCTCTGCAGCTCTAGTAACAACAGGTCTGTGAGCCAATCAGAAGAGAGGAGGCTCTGAGCCTCTCTTCTGATTGGCTGACTGTTCTCTGAGTGATCCAATAAAAATAAAGCAGATTTCAGGTAAAAACACTCAGAGAAACCAAATCCTGCAAGGTTTGGATGGTGGGTCCAGGTGGGCGGGGCTTGGTGACTGCTTTGTTGTGACATCACAAAGTTCCAGAAGTCCTGACGGCTGGTTTTAAGGCTCAGTTTCTGAATACAGGCTGTGTGCATTTCTCTGTGGACTGAGGTTTTGATACTTTCACAGTATTAATATAGAAGCTAGAGCTGATCTATAATCACACTACACATGGACACAGACCTTTACATTGGAGGAGCTTTAATAAAGGGTTAATAAAACACTGTAATGTAGCTGTAAGAAGTGTTAACATCTCCATCTGATCCTCTGTCCTCTTTGTGTCTTCCAGTTGTCTGTTCTCCAGGCCGGAGCTCTCGGCGTCAACAGCTGTAATGTCGACGGCTTCACGCCGCTCCACGTCGCCGCCCTGCATGGCCACTCGGGGCTGGCCGCCCTGCTGATCCGCCACGGAGCCAACGTCAACTCCCGCACAAACCAAAGCGCCACGCCGCTTCACCTGGCGAGCCAGAACAGCCACGTCCAGGTAGGAGCAAAACAGGAGATTGGGATTAGAGAGTCATTTTGGAAACCGCCTTTGTAGAATAGTTTGTTGGATTTGTTCTAATTGAAGAACTAAAAATAACTGAATAGGAAAGTGTGTTTTTAGATTATCCAGCAAATTTAGTCCTTCACAAATGAAGGTCACTTTATCACATTGATGCAAAAGTAAAAATGTCTACAAAGAAGTTCTGCTCCCTGGTTTGATGCACCGCCCACACTGGCCTCCTACAGCCACAGTATATATATATATAAATATATCTTGTCTTGTTTTACTTTTGAGTCCATCCAAGAAATCATTTACCTGTGACTGTCTCTAAGATTTCTCCTCACCCTGCTAGAATCAGCTGACGCTGTTACAGTATCATTAAATCGTTATGGAAACGAACCGTGATAGTCAGCAGGTTTCCTGGTGGAGGTCACAGTGCTGTGTCACCCTTGTGATAAAAACACTACTTTTTACTGTGGCTTGATGTGTAGGTGTGGGTCAGCCACAACACTCAGGTGTGTCTGCTGTAAGGAAGTCTGGCTCACTGGCACCACGGTGTGGCCAAAAGTCGGCAGTGCAGGGAAAATATTAAGTCCAGTGATACTTTCAAAGTGATTAATTAATGTGGTTCGTGCTTCTTTAATTTAATGAGTCAATGTAAAAAGTGACCAACCTGCTAATGGTCACAATTTAGTATTACAGTGGTGACAGGAAGTGGTTTTGTTTCGAAGTGCAAGGAAGTAGCCGTTCGACTTTTTGTCGTTAGTTCAGTGACATTATGAAGTCGAGACGTTTGTTTAAACTGCAGCGTAATGTTCAGTTTGAAAGACGTTTGTTCATTGAGCGAAACTTCCACACAACAACACGACTCGTGCAATTTTGAGAACATCAGTGCGTTCACATTGACAAGCGCGACATGCGGTGAACTTCGAAGTATGATGGTGCACTCCAAACGAGTGTGAAACGATGCACACTTATATTTTTTGCTTTTTTTTTTTTTTTTAATTAGTCACATTAGAAATACAAAATACGGCACAAAAGAAGTAACATAACGGAACGATCAACGCTTCTCAACCTCAACGGTCGCCATCTTGGCTGCGTAGGGGAAGGGGAGGGGAGCGCCAACGTATTTTCAAACTTGTAAAAATGGCGACCGAGGAAGGAGAAGGAAGCGTTGTTGGTGCCGATGTCGGAATAACTTACACGTCGCATGATACACGGGACTCATGCATAAAACGTAAATAAAACGTTGATTTTGACGTTAAGTTAGCAGAGCAACCGGCAGGTGTTGCGGCCGTCATTTCCGGTGAATGACAACGGCTGCGTCTGATCAGGGACAACACTAACCTGTCAACATGTTACCGCCTCATTTACTTAAATACTTAAAAACACTTTCAATTGAAGATTTAAATCTTTGTTTTGTGTCTTTAGTGGGAAACAGTGTGTTTTCTCCTTGGTGTGTGTAGGTGATGAGGTTTCTGCTGGAGTGCAACGCCAAACTGAATAAGAAGGATCACTATGGCAACACACCTCTGATACACGCCTGTCTCTGTGGAAACCTGGAGACGGTCAACACCCTGCTACAGGTAAACACACACACACACACACACACACACTTCTGTAAATGTCACAGAGAAGGAGGTGCGGTTTCAAACATGACCTCCATCCGTGCAGAGCAACGCGCTGGTGAACATGGCGAACCTTCAGGGGAACACGGCGCTCCACGAGGCGGTGCGGGGGGGACACCAGGCGCTGGTGGAGCTGCTGCTGAGGGGCGGAGCCTCGCCCGGCCTCAGGAACAAGAGGCAGAGGACGCCGCTGGACTGCGCCTACGAGCTGGGCGGCAAGGTGGTCCTGGAGGGGGGAGGGGGGAGGGGGGGGGGGGGGTCTGACACGTGCAGGGTCACATGATTTAGATTAAAGCCGTCGTCAGCAGATTTACCAAAACGTCTAATATCTAAACTGTGTGAGGGACCTTTGAGGGAGAAATGTATTCAAAGCATTTATATAAATATAATTTTATACTTAGATAATTTCTGGTTTGGTTGGAAACAGGATTATCAATAATACCAGCATCAGACTAATCTCTGTTTCCTCCTGCAGAACACTGAGATCCTGAGAGCTCTGCAGAAAGCGTCCGGACTTTCCCCCGACGCCGAGCCGATCAAACTCCTCTCTGTGCCCAAAGGAGCTCTGGGTAATGTTAGCAATGTTTTGTTTTCGTCTGAAGTCAAATCATGTCAGAAATGACTCCAGTGTTGTGTCGGCCATTAATCACGATGTCATCTGCAGCTCATTCGTTCGTGCAGCGCCTGCGGCTGCAGGATCACTCCAACGGCAGGAAGCAGAAACTGGCTCAGTCCATCAGCAGGTAGACGTCACCAGAACAAAGACGTGGAGGAGGTGTGAGATGTTGGATGGCTGGAAGCTTGTTTCATTTTTACCTTTTTTTAATGTGCTTTAATTCAGGATTCAGCAGATGAAGAAAGGTTCCTCAGGTCCTTCCCCCAGGTGTTCACCGACCCTCAACCAGGTAACCTGTGACCGTTCATGCTGCTGGAGTCTCTGATGACATCGTGTTTTTAACCATGTTGTGCTTTTTGTGCTTTTTGTGCTGTCTCAACAGCTGACGATGAATCCTAATGAATCTGACATTAGTATTTTCTATATATATATCTTGTCATTTTAATGTGTTTAAACTCAGAGCGCAGCTGAGCCCGACCAAGACTAAGACTAAGACTAAAACATATCAATAAACACAGCAGGAAGAAAAGAAATGTAAATAAAGATGAAACAAATAGTTCAGGTCAGATATCTTAATTATAAATAAAAAAAATTAACAATAAGATAAAAATATTTACAAAAAAACGTGAAGAAATACCTCAGCAACCAAAGTAAGGAAAACGCCTAAAGGAGGAGTCGATTTTACATCACAGGTTCAAACATCAGTCTGAGCTCTAAGTCCTGATCCGGCGTTTTCTCTGCAGGTGAATCCAGACCGGAGGAGGCTGAGGCGAGGGGAGACGGTGGAGGTCAGCAGCCCCTCGGGGAGCCTGGAGTCCGGGCCCCGGCTGAGAGAGCGGCCCCTGGGTCGCTGTCACACCCTGGACTCTGGAGAACGCGCTCCGGAGCGTCTGCAGGCGAAACACGCTCCGGACACGAGCGACGACGCGCAGCCCGACGTCAACGAAACTCACTCCGCCGACGACTCCAGCTGCAGCAGCGGCAGCAAGACCTCACCCTCCCCCCCGCCGTCGAGCGCGTCGCCACAGGCGGATAATTCATTCGAAGCCCCGCCCACACACGTCCTCACCAACCACTCTGCTTCGCACGAGACCGACCTGCCTGTGAACGGGCCGTGTGACCAGCAGAATCACGCCGACGACGCCGAGTCATCGCAGTCGGACGGCAAAGATGGAAACTCCAATCCCACCCGCCCCGCTGACCTCCCCCTGCTCGTCCAGACAGGCGGAGGCGATCCAACACACACCGACCACACACCGGAGACGAGTGCAGAGCGGAGGCGGGGCAACGGAGACGTCGTTGAGGAGTCCTGCGGAGCAACGACACAAACGCCATGAGTCAGTGAACAGGAAGAAGAAGACGAAACTTAATGTTTCTCAAGAGGAAGAAAAAGCACATGACTCAGACTTTAGAAAAACACTGAAGTCCAACTGATTCATCGAGCTGCTGGACGGAGATAAAAACCCTCCACGGTTTTAATTAGACGCACGTCAGAGTCGGTTCACTCGTGTCACAGCAACATGTTTCCTCTTCCACCTCGTCGGCGCAGGCGGGTTTTATTCGTCCTGGTTCTGAGAGAAAAAGATCCAACACTAACTTTTCTCTTCTTTAGATTCATTCAGACCAAAAACAGCTCCATGAAAGCAACACAAGGCGCTGTGTTGTTGTTGTTGTCGTCGTCGTCGCCGCCGTTGTTCCGTGTCCTTCAGAGGACGCCGTCTATGAAGACGTGGCAATCGTCCGTCCGTCCGTACGGACATACGGATGGACGGACCGACGTCCCATTCTCGTGGACACGATATCTTAGTAACGCCGTGACAGAACTTCTTCAAACTTGGCACAAACATTCACTTGGACTCAAGGATGAACTGATTATATTTTAGTCGTCAAAGGTTAAAGGTCAAGGTCACAGTGACTTATGATTTTGGTCATGTGAACGCGATATCTCGGGAACTCGTCAAGTGAATTTCTTCCAATTTCAAAATCTAATCAGTTCATCATCGAGTCCTAGTGAACCTTTGTATGTTCTAATTAGATTTACAAAGGTCATTACTCAAGACTTCACAGCGAATATTTAAATGACTCGGGATAAACAGGGATGTGACCTGGACCTAGTCTGAACGGCGGAGGGATACGACCACGAGGAGACGATTCTCGCCCGTTGTTTTAACAGTCGCACCGTCAGCTGTTGAACGGAGCTGAAACCCAATACTTCCATTAAACAGTGCGACCCTCAGGCTCTCTGTCGCGGTGGTTTGCTTTCATAACTGGCGTTATCCAGCAACCAGCACAAAGTAAAGTCCATCCACCGGCACTGAGGTGACGGAGACTCCAACCACATCCACCGTCTCTGCGTGGAAGAGGAACGTCCTCAGATATGTTTGTAACTTGGGTGAATTGACTCTTTAAAGTCACACTGTGTTTTGCACATCTCTAACAGCCCCCACAAATCAGTCCAGAGTTCAGAGGGAAATCTTCAGATGTAATTTTCTCCCATTTTCTCATTTTGTTTACTTCCTGTAAAAAAAAAAACAACACGTTGTTTCTTTTAGTACAAGACAAATGTAAAAACACTTGAGACACAGAGAGAAAACTGTGTCCAGATCATCTGAAAACAAACAGGCCGGAAATCTTCCAAAGGAATCGGGTTTAACGATCGTTTCCTCAGCGTACTGATTTTACATTCTGCTGAGTTTCATTGTGACTTTGGCAGCTCACATGTCGGTGGTGACGTTCACAGACGTCAGGATTTCTCAGCAGCTCCTCCTCTTCCTCCCCCCCCCCCCCCCCCCCCCCCTGAGTTTGAAGCACTTTCTTCTTCTAGCCCTCACAAAAAGAAAAAGGGATGCGAACCGACCTGATTTTAGTTACATGCCGTTCGAATGTTTTACTTTACGCCACTAGACTGTAGCTCGGCTGCGAGCACCAGACTTCATTTGAAGAACACGTTTTGTTTAGTTTTGACTTGGAAACTCGACGTTAGCTTGATTTCACAGTTTAAAGTGGATTTACAGTTTGACTGGTTTGCCGTTTAACAACATTTTACTCCTCTTACTGTTTTAATAGGATGATTTTATTTTATTTATGACCCTTGTTGATGGTTGAGTGTTGTGTGTTCAGAGAGATTCAGCTTCTCCCGAACGTTAGAATGTGTTTTCTTCAGACATGGTTCAAGTTAAAGGAACAAACAGCTGGTTCTGCATGTTTTTTATTCATTTATTCAAAATTATTTTACATTACTACTGACTTTCACAGTATTAATATAGAACCTAGACCTGGTTTGTAACACATGGACATCTACCTTTAGACTATATGAACCTTTAAAAGGGTCTGATTTAAGGTTTTATGCCTTTAAATGAGATTTAAAAAAATGAACGTGATAATTTAATATCATAATTTTTACCAGTTTGTTGTGGAAATGTGCCGTGACAGTAACGTCATGATAATGCTGCACAAACTCGATTAACCTCAACAAACTGTTATTAAACAGTTAACATACTATAACACCAGTCACGGATGTAGGTACATTCATCTATAAACACATATATCTGAAAACAGATGTTAATGAGTGAAATAAAACATGTAAAAGCAGCAGATTGATCCTTTAACATCAGTAGATCTATAACTTTATTAAGACGAGTATAATGCACCATAATGAAGTGAGAATGCAGTACTGTATAACCGTCACCATCAGTGTTACTGTTCACGTTAATGTCTGCTGCGTCTTTGTGGCTCATTCAAGAAAACGATGTCAAACCCGCTCAGAAGTCAAGTCTTAATTATTTTTGTACCTGTTTTTATTTCCTGTTTGGATGTTTAAAAGATGATGTGAATGTGCCTTATTTAATTCACACCCAAATAACCCACAATAAACCTGTGATTTTAATTATGATTTAGGCTAATTATCTTTTTTTTATCAGTGGCGTTTAAAAAAGAAAATTACATTGATTTGATCAGACGATATTCCTCTGGTAACAAGTTAAATCACTGATAGTGACTTCTGAAAGTCTGCATGTGAGGCGTTCAGGGGACACCTGTAAGCTGTAGCGTCTATAGATAATATGTGAGGTGTTTAAGGGACATTAAAATTGTAGTGTCTTCCATTAGTCTGCATGTGAGGCGTTTAGGAGACATCTGTAAATTATAGTATCTACCGATAGTCTTTCTGTGAGGCGTTTAGGGGACATATATACCACAGAATCTGTGTTCCTGCTGTTTAATCTTGCAGTAAATGTTACAAAATACTACACAAGACTAGTGCCACATAAGGAGCACAGGAAAATATCACATTAAAGATCCACAGACACAAAAAGTACCACAGTAATGTCTGTCTTCAGTCCCTCTGAGGCGTGGACAGGTATTCCTCTCTATCAGCGCTGACTCCACCTGTGAAGGCAGCACAGTTTTCCCACTGCCAGCTCCCAGTTAATCATTTCTGATCTCTCCACACACACTCACACACACACACACTCCTCACACCTTTCATTCTCATCAGACATGTCGTCCAGGATTCTCTGCTTGTTTCTTGCTCTTGTTTTTTGGGGTCCGGTTCGCGGCGGGCCCCTGACGAACCCCCACCCCAGCATGACGGACCAGCAGCTGTTCTGGGGCGCCGACCAGTACGACTTCTCTGTGGTGCTTCCTGCTTCTGGGTTGGAGTGTTTCTGGCACTTTGCTCACCGCGGCGAGAGGTTCTACCTGAGCTTCATGGTAAGATGAAGCGCTGAGGCCGCCACACGTTTCTGTCTACAGCGCGAGCAGACTTCTCTATGTTCACTGTTCACGTCGTTTAGAAAAAGTATCACACTCTTAACAGTTAATATCCGTTACAAAGTGTTTCCCACTTTCACTCAGAAAATCTCTCATAAGAAATAATTGAAAATGTTCAGACAAAATTCGTGTTCGTATAGAAAATAAGTTTTCAGGCCCCTTAACTTCTCATATAAGTTATTTTTTCAGCAGTTTTTATATGTAAAACATTATATATATTAACATGTGGTAAGTTATTATCCATGTTCAAAGGTCTGTGTCCATGTGTAGTGTGATTATAGATCAGCTCTAGCTTCTATATTAATACTGTGAAAGTATCAAAGCCTCAGTCCACAGAGAAATGCACACAGCCTGTATTCAGAAACTGAGCCTTAAAACCAGCCGTCAGGACTTCTGGAACTTTGTGATGTCACAACAAAGCAGTCACCAAGCCCCGCCCACCTGGACCCACCATCCAAACCTTGCAGGATTTGGTTTCTCTGAGTGTTTTTACCTGAAATCTGCTACATTTTTATTGGATCAGTCAGAAAACAGTCGGCCAATCAGAAGAGAGGCTCAGAGCCTCCTCTCTTCTGATTAGCTCTTGTTGCGAACATACAAACTGGACATTTTAAAAGTCTCCAGTACATGAAAGTGTATTTAACTCTCTCTCTCTGCTCTACATGTGTGTTGTGTTTTCTGTCTGTAGGTGCAGTGGGTGACGGGAGTCGGCCATGACAGACACCTGTCTGTCACCGTCAACGCTCCCAGCAGTCTGGTGGTGTCGACTGTCGACGACGCCACGGGTCAGATCAACTTTGAGGCGGAGGAAACAGGTGTCTGTCTGTCAGTCTGTCTGTCACAATAAAACGTTACTAACAAAAAGATAAAAACTGTTGATTTAAAAGGAGCTTAATGATAATATGACTGATTATATATTTGACTTTTTTTTTAAATAACTTAAGAAAACACGTGCAAACAAAGGAAGTGTTTCCAGGGGACACAAAAAAGTGATGAACCCGACGTGGTGGATGTTTTATAATAGCCTACATCCATGTGCACTTGTTGTTCAGGTCCCAAAGCACTGCCAGGTTCGTCACTTTTTAATGTCCCCTGGAAACACTTCCTGTTGTGTGGTGATATTACCCTTTAATATCTCTATTACTTTTTTAATCAATAAATATTAGGTTTTTTTTTTCACACCCCATAATAATTTGTTGCCGCAGTGACCCAGTTTCACCACAGGGGTCAGCAGTGAGTGTCATCTCAGTATTTTCTCACTTGTGTCCCTCCAGGTTTCTACCAGATGTGTTTCAGCAACTTCCACAACCACTTCGGCACCATGCAGGTCTCCCTCAGCTTTGGCGTTTACTACGACGGCTACCAAGACCCCGCCACCGGCAAAGATGAGCAGAAGAAGAAAGAGGAAGTGGGCAAAGAACTGAACAACACATTGAACATCATAGAGGTAAAAGATAAACTTCCAGGTAACAATGTGGAGTTTCTCAATGAATCCTAATATTTTCTGTTTCTGTAATGAAACGTTTTGTTATTTATTAGTCCGATATATCTGCAATAACATACAAACCTTTAGATTCAGCTGAGGAAAAACTCCCATTAAAAAATCATTTTATTATTTAATTTTTTATTCTTATTTATTAGAAAAAGGGAGAAACATTCACCAAAAACATAAAAACTGTGAAAATGAAGATCCAATTTTCTGAATTTAAAAGCTTTCCAGAAGTGTTTGTAACATGATGTGCTTTAAGTTTATGTATTTCATTTTACACCTCCCTTCAAATATTACCCTTGAAATCTTCTTTATTTCTTCATTTATTATTTATGCATTTAAAGTTTATTTATGCATTTGTTTGTATTCCTTATTTATTTGTTTATCATTATTATTTATTTATTTATGCATTTCAAAATGTATGTATTTATTTGTATTTCTTCATTTATTTATTGTTTCTACAATTATTTATTTATTCATTTATTATTATTTTTATTTATTTATTTATGCATTTAAAATTTATTTATGTATTCTTTTTCTATTTCTACATTATTTATTCATTTATTTATTTATACGTATGTCATTCTTCGTCCTCCGTGCTGCAGGACGCGACTCACAAAGTGGAGAACTACGTGTTCCACATGTTCCGCTACTACAACTTCGGCCGCATGAGGAGGAGCGCCGACTACTTCCTGCTTCAGTCCAACTCGCAGTACGTCACCTGGTGGTCGACGGCCCTCAGCCTCCTCATCGTCACCTCCGGGTATCTGCAGCTCTTCTTCCTCAAAAGACTCTTCATCAGCAAGACCGGCACCGAGGACGAGAGGCCTCGGTGCTGACGGACTCAGGGCGGGTCAGAGTCCGGATGTTTAGTCCAGCAGAAACAGACCAGAACGAAGCCGACGGCCTAAATCCCCCAAAAAACATCATTCTGTCATCTGTGTGTGTGTACGGTGGCCCTGGAGCCTCAAACCACACGATGATGCTGTGGCGGCCATTTTTCTTTCTGGTATTGTATTTGTGTCCTCTTACTTCTTCACACGATATAATTAAACTTTGCTATTAGACGATCATGTGAACAGTTTGTGATGTTTTCCTCAGTTAATGTTGATTATTATTGTCACAATATAGTGGCAGTCAATGGCTTTTGCTGTGTGACGTCAATACTAATAAAGCATTTCATCAATTAATAAGTAATTGTACAATAAAAATAGGCATTAATACATTTGTTTAGAAATTAATTTATTAATCTATAAATAAATAGATTAAATTATAAAGTATTTAATTATTTCATGTTTTAATGGTCAATAAAAACAGGAATTAAAACAATAATTTACAAATGAAATATTGATAAATATTTCAAATTAAAACTAAATTCACAAATAGAATTGAATCAGACTTTCATCAGATATTTAAAAAGCTATTTCCTCTCCCATTATCTTTTCTGTTTCCTTGCTTAGATTGGCTTCATCATTTAGCTTCACTTTATTTAGCCTCTTCATATGAAGTATTTTATTAATATTCCTATTGTCCTTCCAAACAGTGAGACTGCAACGCTCTTTGTAAAGAAAAACAAACTGTAAGATGTTTTAAAGTCGAGGTCCGTAGTTTGTTTTCGACTCTTAGCAGCAATCCTAAAGTAAATGCTGATGTTTATCATGTTCAACATCTTCTCCTGTAGGTTGGACAAACAAAAGCAGAAATAATAAACTGAGATTATTAAAATAACTACAAGGAAAATGCAGCAAATCCTTACGTTTAAGTTGCTGGAACTGGGAAATATTTACATGAAAAATTATTTAATTATACATTATAATTTTTAAATCATCAAGAAATCATTTCAGCTGTAATAGTATATATTATTGGACAGTTTAATCTACAACAAAGCATTTTATTTTAAAAGCTCGTCAAATGCTTTGTATGTTAAATAATAATTAATTATTAAGTTGTTATATAACTTAATTTGCAATTTAAAAGTGGAGAAGTATAAAATAGTGGATGTGCTCTGGAGCAACACTACGCTTCTCTTGTAATGTGTCGTTCACACCTGTCTGACTGTGACGCACCTGACTGGTTTGTCTGATAACTCTTTTCCCGTATATCTGTGACCGAACTGGAACACAGTGAATAGTTTTGTACCTCTGGGTATCTGCAGCGATGTGTTATCACGACTCCGAGAGTCAACAACACCAAGCAGTGACAGCAGAATGCAACCGCTGCTTTCTGGAACGTTTCCCATCAGAGAAAAGAAGCTTGACGTCGTATAAAAATATTAATCGTCTGGTTTTTCCATGTTTTATTGTTTTATAACCTTTATTTAGTTTGGGTTTATATATGTCTAATTTTTGGGTTTCATTAGTTTACTTGAGTTTAGTCTCTTAAAATGTTCAAGTTGTGTTTCGTTTAATTAATCACATTTATTTTCTATGTATCAAGTGATTAACACTCAAGAACAGTTGTATTATTCAATCAGAGGAGATTATTATTATCTTCATTGTCAATACATCTGACTGATTGATTGTTAGAGTATAAAATGCCCATCACAATTCCCTGAAGACCAACATATTCAAATGTGTTGTTTTATCTGAGAAACAGTCAACAATCCAAAAATGTTGAGAACCAGCAAATATTCACATTTGAGACGTTGGTACCAGTGAATTTCTGGAATTTTTACTGTAAAAAAAGTGTTTGATTGATCAACATTCGCCTTTAGGTTATATGGACCACAACAATCATTTCTTTGATACTTTCACAGTATTAATATAGAAGCTAGAGCTGATCTATAATCACACTACACATGGACACAGACCTTTACACTGGAGGAGCTTTAAATCTGCTCATGCACCACAGTCTGTCACATACAGGCTCATAAAGACCAGAGATCCCACAGTAATCTACGATCTGCTGAAACAGGAAGTGAAAACGGATGGACGCGCTGTGACGGTGACGGTGCGTTAAAGATGCCACAGATGGGAGGGAAACAGGTGGAGGTGTATAAAAGCAGCACAGCAGCAGATTCTCCTTCTTCAGCTGCATCCGACAGGACACCAACATCCTCCTCCTCCTTCAGGTAAACCTGATCATGTGATGTATTATCATGGGTTTGTAGTAGAATTAAGACTCTCTCTAAAGAAGAGCAGGAATAAATTTAGAAGCGTTTTATGTTGTTCTTGCCAAATATATTGCTAGAATATTCTTGATTATATTTTTGAGGGTTAAATTATTTAAACTTTTAAGGTTTTTTTCAGTTTGATGAAACTTTATAGTTTGTTTTTATTTAGTTTCATGTGTCCGTGTGTCCTTGCTGTGTGCCAACTGTCACCGAGCTGCTGTCCGTCTGAATGTGTCGTTTCCTTTAACAATAGTCTTTATTGTTCAAGGTTTAAAAACTCGAGGGTGAAGGTTTGGGAAACACATCATCGTCTTCCTTTATTTAAAAAGCTCATTTTATACTTCAATGTCATCAGTGTGTTAATGCATTGATGCATAATTTTAATTCTTAATTTTAGTTTTCACTAATAAAGTCCTCACACAAAAATATAGTTTCTTTTACTCAAAAAAAAAACAGTGCAGTGAAGTTTGAATAAGTTTTGTGAGGAGAATAAAACACTTTACAGTAAAGACGGACGGTAGAAAGAAAGAACGTCTTTGGGAAACCACACCTCACCTCACTCGGCCGTGTTCTGTGGAATGTAAATGGCGCCGTCTGATAGTCAGTGTTGGGAAGTGTTGAGGAAACCCCGCCCACTTCTGTACCGCTAGGAAAGTGCTTTAAATGGCTGTTTGATATAACGGCTGAACGTGGTTTCATTATCAGCTCTGGCCTGTAGCACGTGATACATGTATATAACAACACAGTGAGACGCGTGGCTTAAAACATATTCTGATTCATGCTGTTCCAACTCTTCACTGCAGATGTTCAACAGCCCCTTTAAGTCAACTTCCTCTCTGTTTTCCTTCTCAGCTCGTCATGGAAGACATTGGAAGCATCTTGGGCTTATGCCGGGGCATCTTCTGGATGGCGTCTGAGGCGAAGGTCAATAAGAGTCGCTGTCTCCGCCTCGCAGAGAGGGTCAAAGCCCTGGAAGATCTGGTTCAGCTATTCAAACAAAGAGGGCCGAGCCAGATCCCCCAAAACGTGAACAGTGCGCTCTGGAAACTCCACATGACTCTGACCGCGGCCCACCAGCTGGTCAAGAAATGCGTCACGCACAAATTTGTGAACCCGTTGAAGTGCATGAGTGAGTTCAACAGTGCGAATGAAGGTCTGATAGACACCTACCACGTCCTGTCTGGGGCTCTGCAGATCGATGGTCGATTCAACCATCCCCATCTTTTTGGGCCCCAGCAGCGGCCCCCAGGCCCCAGCCCTTTCGCTGCCATGATGGAGGTGGGAAACGACACCATGTATTACTCGGAGGCTTTCTTCCTCGCTCAGTGATTTGAGCAGGTTCCGTGTGTTGGACCTTCGTCGTCTCGTCGTATTCCTCCTCCAAAGCTAATTTGATCCACTTACATTTGGAAAACGCGCTCACCAACTTTCTTGCAGAGAAGATTGATGAACTTCGGTGTCGTACCGCTGATCGAAGACGTGCGTGCGGTGAAGAACCTTCATCACGTAACTTTTATTCTTTTCTTTCGCGGGTGACGTAAACAGCTTGATTCTCTAAAGGAGAAATGACCATAACGAGGTTTTCAAGCGAATATAGAGACCGACATGGCGACACAGTGTCATGATGAAGCTGGATGAAAAAAGTGAGGGTCTTGTGCCCACAGATCACACCTGGGCAACATCTGTATCCACCTGTATTAGAAAAACATCCAGCCGATCTCCACCTGATTTACGTGACTCTGTTTCAGTCTTTTGTGGCTTTAAACCTTGATGTTTCTGTTGCTAATGGTGATGAACCCGAATGTAATTTCACACGTAATCTTATACTTACACTTATTTCATAAGAAATTCTATCAATAAATTGGGTTTATACTGTAAAACAACATGTTTTTTGTCACCTGCTGACCTGAAATCCCCCTTAAATCTCCTTAACAGCTGTAACTGGAGTCTGCTGAATAAGCAGATAATAAATGATAATATAGTAAAACAGCTGAAACATTATCATATAATTCTTCGTAGGAGAAGTTGTAATTGCTTGTTTATATTCTGCTTATAAATGCTGTTTTTCATTCTCCAAAAGAAACAATTTAGAAAGGTGATATATATACATAGATTGTGTAAACAATGGAGATGTCAAACAATATTTTCTTAATAAATCTGTCTGTGTCTCAGCACTTCCTGTCCTCCCTCCTCTGTCGCTCAGCTCATTGGTTCCTACTGAAGATGTTAATCTTTAAAAACAGCTCACAAATATAAATGCGCCGCCGACAGTCAGAGCGGCGGCCATTTTGCTTCCAGGTTGTCCGTCTGTCCGTCACGTTCTCGTGGATACGATATCTCAGTAACGCCTTGAAGGAAACCTCTTCAAATTACGCACAAACGTTCACTTGTACTCAGGGATGAACTGATCAGATTTTGGTGTTCAAAGGTCAAAGGTCGAGGTCAGTGTGACCTCACAAAATACCTTCAGCCGTTACTTAAGACTTCACACAATTTCACACACGTGGTTCATATTTGATATTTTTCTGGATAAACAGGGATGTGACCTGGAACTAGTCCCAGCGGCGGAGGGATACGACCTCGAGACGGGAATTCCAGTATCCAAATACAAAGCATGATTTTGGTCCCATTACACTGATATGTTATCAAATGTCACGGAGAGTCGGTCGTGGTGGTTAATGATTCTCCGGCTGATACCTGAGAGCGAGCGGGAGGAAGCGGCAGCTCCTCGGCTCCGGGACTGGACTCATGCTGCTGAACGCTCTGCTCCTCGTGGCTCTGAGCTCTCGGAGCGTCTGGGCCCGAAAGTCCGAACCCTCCCTGGACGAGGGCGACGCCGGTTTGTTCAGGGGGTCGGACAAGTATGACTTCGCCGTGGAGGTTCCCGCCGCAGGGATGGAGTGTTTCTGGCACTTTGCTCACCAGAGTGGAAGCTTCTACTTCACCTTCATGGTGAGACAAGATAAAAGATAAGTGTGTTGTGTGATCGTGTAAGATGAACGCACAGCTGGAGTCTGAGCTGGCGTGTGTCTCGTCTTCACTGACTTTCAAGGTGAACCGGTTTGACTTCTACACATGTGAGCGTTTCCCTGGGTTACCAGATAGGAGTTTATAAATGTGTGTTATCATTTAAAAAATCAGACCTGCACAAAACACCTGAAGTTAAGATTTTCCTTTAAGTCTGAGTTACAGTTTCCTTAAAATAAAAACAGTTTTCTCCCAAGTTTCCTTAAAACGTTCACTATAGTATTTAAGGGTTTCTCCTCATCTCAGACTTAAACTTCAAGAATAACTTTAAAGTCACAGACGCCCTTAGCAACCAGGAAAGTTCACCGTGGTGAAGTTCCCGTCAACACAACGGGGAGATGAGATAACGGCGCTCTTCTTTAATGTGATAACAGGTTGGCCTATCACAGTAAATCAATGGTCTCCGTGGAAACAGTAGAGTTTTACTGCTGTAAAATCTCTTTCACCGCTGTAAATTACTATGGGAAGCTTTTTTAGAGATTCTGTGCGACACCCTTAACTAGTTCCCTCAGCTAAGGAGAAATTAAACTTTAAGTGTCAGACTTAAGTAGAAAAGTTAAAGTGTTTTGTGCAACCGGTCCTTGTTTTCATTATGTGGATTAAACCTGATTTGATCGTTGATAATTTGAAGTGCAGAAACACAGCTCCACAGTTACAGTTCGATCATGACGTAGAGTTTTTAAGTTGATCTTCTGTCCTTTTCAATCATTTTCAGACTTAGACTTTTCAGACTTTCACAGCTTGTTGTGGCGGGAACCAGGGTGATGGGAACTTCTGGGTCGATCTATGTCGGAAAAATACGTAGGAGACGTTCATTGTTGGTTTTAGTTTTGTCCACAGTAAGAAAAATACAGATTATCACCAACCTCGTCATGTGAGTGTGTTTTTAATCGTCTTATATTAAACGTGTGTCTGTGATCACAGGTGCAGTGGGTGACGGGGATGGCCAACAATCGCCGGCTGTTTGTGACGGTCAGTTCACCAAACGGCGCCCTCATGGCGTCCGTCACTGAAGCCGTCGGTCAAATGAATTTCCAGACCGAGGAGACAGGTGGGATCATCAGAAACGCTTCGGGCTCCGCCGTCCGTCCCGCTGTGTTCACACTGTAACTGCAGCTTCCTCCTCACAGGTTTCTACCGGATGTGTCTCGGAAACCACAAGAACCAGTTTGGAGGAATCAGAGTCTTTCTGAACTTTGGGGTCATCTACGAAGGATTGGAGGAGTCGGAGGGGGAGACAGTCCTCAACAGCACCTTGACTGGTATTGAGGTATTTGTCTTTCCAAATAAAATAAATAGAGATTTAAAGACATACACAGTCTCTACAGCCATTAAAGAGCAAGTACCAAGAGTCGTCCAGCAGATGTCGCCATTTAAACTGTATGAAATGCCTCAAAGCAGAAATGGTTCAGAGATCCTGAGGTGGAAGAAGTACACAAATCCTTCACTTAAGTAAAAGTACAGAAGCATAAAATCTACTTAAGATATCAAAAATAAAAGTTCTCCCGCAGTAAAATGTCGTCTGTGACTGATATATAAAACCATGTTAAATATCGGTTAGATTACAGCAGCATGTCAGAAATAAAGATCAAATATTTATAATCCAACTGTATGGTTGAAGTTTTCACAGTTTTACAAGTTTACAAAAGTTCGGTGACGATACAAACAACAACTAAACTAAACTCTTCAAAAACCTTGAGTAACCACTTAAACCTTAAAAAACATTAAACTAGTCAATGTGCTGTGTTTGGTTTAGGAGAGCGTACAGAAGCTCCAGAATCAGATCTTCCACATGTGGCGTCACTACAACTTCGCCCGCATGAGGAAAGGGAAGGATCACCACCTCCTCCTGTCCAACCTCAACTACGTCAACTGGTGGTCGGCGACCCAAAGCTTTGTCATCCTCCTGTCGGGATACCTGCAGCTCCGCGTCCTCAAGAGACTGTTCCACACGGACGCCAGTCGGCCGAGATGCTGAGAGCAGAACCTGCACACGTCTGGACCTCTTCATAATTTACTATTTTCTCTAATTCGATATTTATTGAAAAAAAATTTGGAAAAGAAAAAAGATCTTGCACATTATCTGCAATATTTTATTAAAGGTCCTCCAGTGTAAAGGTCTGTGTCCATGTGTAGTGTGATTATAGATCAGCTCTAGCTTCTATATTAATACTGTGAAAGTATCAAAGCCTCAGTCCACAGAGAAATGCACACAGCCTGTATTCAGAAACTGAGCCTTAAAACCAGCCGTCAGGACTTCTGGAACTTTGTGATGTCACAACGAAGCAGTCACCAAGCCCCGCCCACCTGGACCCACCATCCAAACCTTGCAGGATTTGGTTTCTCTCAGTGTTTTTACCTGAAATCTGCTATATTTTTATTGGATGACTCAGAAAACAGTCAGCCAATCAGAAGAGAGGCTCAGAGCCTCCTCTCTTCTGATTGGCTCACCGACCTGTTGTTACTAGAGCTCCAGAGAGAAGCCTGAGAGAGGAGATGTAAAACTACACTGAGGTGGTTTTTGGTTCTTAAAACCACAAATATATCTTATGGATCAAAACTTTAAAATAAAACACAGAAGAAGAAGAAAATATGGAGTTTTAAATCCTGTGGTCAACTTAGTGGCAGCAACATGTCAAGAAACAGAGCAATGTGCCAACAAAGGCAGTGAAGAAGAAGACTGCAAATAGATGTAAACCGAATTCAGACAAATTCTTTATGAGTAAGAAATTTGTTAGACCTCATAATGGAGAGGACACTCAACACTGGATATAAACAGAGCCATAGGGCAGGCCACCTTCAACACTGCATACTGTGAAGTATATTAATTAGCTAACAATCCATCTTTATGGTACCGTTAAGTTACCAGACCTGAACTCATTTTAATAAGTTTGCAAAACTTGATTTAATGATAAAAGATGAGCTGGTTTAATTAAAGCAACGATGAGATTTTGCAGCTCAAAGGAACTGCTTGTCCAGCGTTAGCATTAGCAGCTGTTTACTTTCTACTAGTTTTAGCCAAGAGGTTATAATTCGCCCTCTGAGCAGCGCCAGAGTCAACAGTGGAAAAAGCTGTTGGCGAGTAAAGGAATGAGGTTTGATGCTGAACTTACAACGTTTCTATTGGACTGGTGATGAACAGCTGTCAGTGCCAGTGTTGGCTATGCAGCCATAACAGAACAAAAAGCTCCTTTAAGGAAAGAGAGCGCGAGGACTGGATCGGACACCTCCTTCCTCTGGCATCTGACTGTCACACCTTTTAACACAGGAACGTCCAGGTCCAGAGCTTCTGCTGCTGCAAAACAACTACAAAGAGACAAAACAACAACAAAACAGAAACACAAAACAACCACAAGAAGACAAAACAACTACAAAGAGACAAAACAACTACAAAGAGACAAAACAACAACAAAAAAGAGACACAAAACAACTTCAAAGAGACACAAAACTACAACAAAGAGACACAAAACAACGACAGAGACACAAAACAACAACAAAGAGACAAAACAACAACAAAACAGAAACACAAAACAACCACAAAGAAACACAAAACAACGACAAAGAGACAAAACAACCACAAGAATACAAAACAACTACAAAGAAATACAAAACTACAACAAAGAGACACAAAACTACAGCAAAGAGACACAACGTGACCACAAAGACTCATTTCGAGTCTCGTTCAGTCTGTGTAGGGTCGGGGTCTTTACATAATCCGTCCATGGGTGTTTGTTTTGTGGAGTGTAGACCTGGTTCTCAGTCCACAGCAGCAGCAGCACTTGATGGAGCCTGGAAGTCTTTTACATCCAGACTGACTGTGACCTCTCCCTCCATCACAGTCCAGGCACATCTGACCCACTTCGGCCTGTATCCTGAGTGGATGACCTTTTGTGTCACGTGACTCTGTGGTTTCCTCACGTTACCTGGCACCTGTGGGTTCTCCAGCTCTAATACAGGCCCTCAACATGAAAATCAGGTTCAACATGTGAATGAGTATCTGTTGTTGTGTCTGTGCCAAAGCATCATACATGCCACGGGTGTTTCACATAAAAGCACCTGGCATGAGCAGGGAAGTGACGTTGGTGCTGAAAGACTGATTTACTTTCATTTTCTTCACTTTCCACACTCGCTGCTCCTGGATTCACAGACCGTCAACATCCGCTGACAGGTAAATCTTTTTTAAAATCATCTCCAACCAAACTCCTTTATAACTCTGATATGAAATATTACAATCTCCTGTGAAAACTAACAAAAAAGCTGCTGAGTTTTCAGCTTTGTGGCAACACATTTTTCAGGTGATCAAAAATGTATTTTGCTTAAGAAGAGGAAGATTTTCTGAAATCATAAATGAACAGTTAAAGGGCAGATTCAAAGTTTGTCAAGTCTGTCTTGACACAACAGTCCAGTGCCCACGTCAACAGTGAAACTTGTTTTTCTTGCTCTGATCATTAAAGAATTTCATGCAATTTTCAGTGTAATACACGAGAGACAAAAGCCTCAGTCGTCAGTCTGTGGATAAATAAATTCCAAAGGTGACCTGAAGCCAACAGGAAGTTTCAGCGGGCTGAAATCAACAGGGTGTCGTTAAAGTTTCCGTCTTTTTCGTACCAAATTGTGACGGACAGTGTTTACCCGTTGAGACAAAGTGAAACATCCTTTCATTCCTTAGCTTGTCTGAAAATTTAAAAACACATGGGTTTCAGTGGACAGCTGTGATTCATGTTATAGACTCTGCAATCTTGAACAGAAGTTTCAGCCAGCGGTTCCAGGCCGATGTTGGTAGAAGTCAGCACAAGTTGTATGATGTGAGTATGATGTGCTCTGATTAGTATAAACGTATTTAGGAGAAGACAGAAATGTAAAAGTGAAACAGTTTATAAATGGTTAATGAAACTGCAGTGGAATAAATGACCTTTGCTGACTCTCTATCAGAAACATGCGGAACGTTTTCATGAGTGTGGGTTTGGTTTACTGTCAGATTTCACAGAAGCCCCGCCCACTAACCTTCACACAGGTGTTTTATTTGGATGCTGTTTGTCTTGGCGTGGCGTGAACACAGAGACAGACTCAACTGCTGCACAGATTCATACAGTTCCAGCCTTGATTGTGAAAACTGACTGTTTCAGAGCTGAGATTCAGCAGCAGGAGAGAAGTGGTAAAAGTCTAGAGTACGACCAAAACCCGACTGAAGTTCTGCTCAGACATACTTTATTTGAGCAGATACCGATCCATTTAAATTTGCCTGAATGGGTCCTAATTGGCTCCGGACGTCTGTGTTTAGACTCAGATCTTCCTGTAAATATAAGAGAAATGTTTGCGGCCTTTCTTGGCTTCCGTACCCTTCAGTTCAGACTCGGCTTTGAAGTTCAGCTCAGTTCATTACGTTTCAGTCGTCGCTAACGGTTTCTCCGTCTCCACAGCTCATCATGGAGAACGTGGAACTGATCTTGTCTCTTTGCTACACAATCTACCAGAGGGTTGAGAACATAAAGTCCAACAAGGAGCGCTGCCAGCGAGTCGCCCAGAGGGTCCAAGACCTGGAGGCACTGGTCCTGACCATCAAACAAAGGGGGCCGGGCCAAATCTCGGCCCCTGTGCACCAGGCTCTGAAGGACCTCATCGTCACTCTGAATAGTGCCAAAGAGATAATGATGACATTCTCCCAAACTACGGGTTTTAAGAGCTTCCTGAAGTCCAGCAACCACGAGGAGAAGTTCTGCAGGATGAACGACAGACTCAACGATAACTTCCAGGTCCTGTTCGGAGCGCTGCAGGTCGAGCAGGGCAACATCCTGCAGAAAGTCTACGAATGTGTGGCGAGACCGGAGGAAGAGCGACCTCTTACCAGCCCCATAGCCCCGATGCCTCCCCCCACGCCTACAGCCCCGATGCCTCCCCCCACGCCTACAGCCCCGATGTATCCCCCCACGCCTACAGCCCCGATGTATCCCCCCACGCCTACAGCCCCGTTGCCACTTACCATGCCTATGTCTAACCCCATGCCTCCCATGCGTCACCCGACACCAGTGTATCGCCCTGCAGCTCCCACACCTGTGCAGTACATGGTGCCCCCCCCCAGGCCAGTGTTCGTCCGTGCAGCTGCCATGCCTGTGCGCTCCATCATGTCGCCCGTGCAAATGTACAACCCCGTGACCATGACTAGAGCCGTGACCCAGCTCCCTCTCTCCACCGCCGTTGTCTCCCAGCATGTCACCACTACAATGTACTCCGTCCCTACCTCCCCCACCACGGTCCCCATGCAACTCATCACCCCTGTTCGCCCCGTGACTGTTTCACAACAAAATGCATCTGTAGGTTTTATCAATTCGTTTTTACGTTAAAACAAGAGAAACCGGCTCTAAACTAAGTGTTTTAAAGTATTTCTGTGACGTGTGAGGACAGAGACGGAAGGAAGGTGGGACCGGGACTTTTTCTAGTGTTGCAACCGTCCTTTTGTTTCTCAGGAGACACGCCCGTTAACCCGTTAACTAGTGATGACATCATGTTTTCATTAATGAACTAACCAGTATGTGAAGAAGGAATGAATTAAATTAAAGCTCCATATGTTCTTCTTCTTCTGTGTTTTATTTTGAAGTGTTGATCCATCAGAAGATATAAAAACCATCTCAGTGTAGTTTTACATCTCCTCTCTCAGGCTTCTCTCTGGAGCTCTAGTAACAACAGGTCGGTGAGCCAATCAGAAGAGAGGAGGCTCTGAGCCTCTCTTCTGATTGGCTGACTGTTTTCTGAGTCATCCAATAAAAATATAGCAGATTTCAGGTAAAAACACTGAGAGAAACCAAATCCTGCAAGGTTTGGATGGTGGGTCCAGGTGGGCGGGGCTTGGTGACTGCTTCGTTGTGACATCACAAAGTTCCAGAAGTCCTGACGGCTGGTTTTAAGGCTCAGTTTCTGAATACAGGCTGTGTGCATTTCTCTGTGGACTGAGGCTTTGATACTTTCACAGTATTAATATAGAAGCTAGAGCTGATCTATAATCACACTACACATGGACACAGACCTTCAGACTATATAGATCTTTAAAATTAAGATTCAAATCATCATATTTTAAAGTGGCAATTTTACATATCAGACCAAATTTTACTGGATAATCCAAAGTTATGAAATCACGTTTATTAATATATTTATTGCTGCTGATTATTATGAATAATTTTGTTGACAGAATTATTAATTAAACCAACATCAATATTTATTAATTTATTATGAACAGTAAAGCAGATTACAGTGTTTATGAAGCAGTCATACCTCGTTATCAAGAGCCAGAAAAGTAAAATATGCTGAGACGTACACATGAAACATAACAAGTGATGATTTTAGGATATTAATATAAAAGTATTATTTGGATGTTTACACACATATTATGAGTAAACAATGAGGCATGTCTGGACTGGTGTTAAACATTTACTAAGCTCGTCTTCACTGCAGAACACAGTAGTAAGCTCTACTTTCATAGGCGATTTTTGACTCCACTATTTGCAGTATGTCTTCCTGCTCGGCCATTTTGTTCTCCTGCTCAGCCATCCTCCTCTCCTGCCTCGCCAGCTGTAACTCCTGCTCGTCCAGCTTCTTCTCCTGCTCGTCCATCCTCTGCTCCTGCTGGATGTGCAGAGCCACGGACAGAGTCACAAAGGTGTCGGTCAGACTTTTGTTCAGGTTCTCGAACTCTAGTTTGTAGTCGCCTGATTTCATGGCGTGATGCAGCTTGTGTGCATCCATGAATTTTTTGATCAGCTCAGTGGCCGATAACACGGCCTTGTCGAGTTTCTCCAGAGCATCCTTCATGTCGTCAGAGAGTCGCTCCGGCACTTTAAGTTGGATGAAAACCAGCAGTTTCTCCAGGGCTCTCAGTCTCTGCAGGATGTGGGGACACTGCTGATCGTTGTTCTTCATCCTGTCAAACAGGTTGTAGACGACCGTGAAGGATTTGAAGACCTCCATTGTCAGCTGGTGAGACAGGAAGTCGGTTAGCTTAGAACGAAAAATGTACCGATATTGATCAGGCGTGAATGGCAACTACGATTCTCGCTGAGGCGAGTTACATTGATTGTTCTGGTGAATATGATCGGAGCATCATGAGCTGAGTTTGAGGCTTTAAGAGAACCATACCGAGCTGTAAGAGCTACAACAGGAAAGACAAAACTAATATTCTGCTTCTTTGAAATCTTTTCTAATATAATGTTGTTTTCAATTAATAAATATACACTTAAGAAAACACATTCAACACACATGCTGCAAATACTCACAACACGACCGGAAGTGTATGTTAATACTTGTTGTTCAATGCTATTAACTTCAAAAAGTCACAAAGCATTGAACAAGTGCGTCCCAGCCTGGTGCATCACTCTTTAGTGTCCCCTGGAAACTGTAGTGTATTATCCACTTCATTTCTCTTTTATCTTAATAGTCTAAATGGTTGTATGTTCTTCCTTTATGTATCTCTTATTCTAAAGTTCAAGAAGGGTGCCAACTAAGATGTTGTTGAAGGTTTCCTTGAACCATCCATTATAAGTTGAGGTTAAGGAATGTGCATTAAGGGGCAAAACTGTTCACACATCAGTTTTCTGTTAACCATGATACGGGTGACTCAGGATGTGGGGGTCTTTGCTGGCCCAAAAGGTTAAAGGTCAAAGACCAGAGGCCTGAGACCAGATGTGGTCAACCTCTGGGTAAAGGCTCCTCTATTGAAAGAAGGGCAATTCCCAAAGGAGGGTTGAGACGGATAAATAGAGGGGTTTGTGAGACAGTAGGAGAGAGATCTCACATCGGCAGAGATGCTCCAGGATTCGGCATTTTTTGACACTGTTTCTTTCTTGTAAATAAACTTCTTTTTGATTGCAAGTAAAGACGTGTCAGCGGTGATCACTTCTTCACATCAGCACCTCGAGATACCACAAAACACTTCCTTTGTGTTGTCAGTATTTGCAGCACGTGTGTTGTCAAATCCATGAAGATATTTTCTAAATTCGTTTGTATTTTGTCTATTTGTGTGTGTTTTCTTAAGTTGCGGTGCGTAGAAGACTTAAGAGCGACAACATAAAGGGAATAATAAAAACTACAAATATGTCCCGATTAACACACAACAGCTAGCCACCATGCTGAAGATAAAACCTTTCGCTTTATGAGGCGATGTGAACTTCATTCTGGTGCAACTTTCCAGACAGACTGAAAGGTTTGTTTTCAGTGCACCAGTCCAGATGCTGGTTTTTCCCAGTTTGCCCAGTGGTCGAAGACAACATGTCCGGTACTCACTGGTCCAGAGTACGAGCTACTAGAACTTGACCCTGACAAGTTTAGAAACAGTGTCTTTAAGACATACTTTGACACAGTTTGTCCAGAGCAGAAAAATGTCACTGTAGAAATGGATTAAGCAGATTTCCCTGGCTGCCATAGACGACAGGTAGAAGCTGCTATTGGTCGTAACATTGAGCCTCGTTCTAATTAAAAGGTTAAATAATATATCAAGAGTAAATGGTAACTTACCGTAAAGTGGATACCATGCAAGCTGTCAGAAGTAATCCAGGTATATGTGGGAGAAAGCTAAACTTTCATTTATATCCTCTAATGTAGGTCAGCTGATAGGTTATCATCCCTCTCTGCTGTGGCGTCATTCGTGTTCTCTGGTCAGACACATTACAGATCTATACCCAAGATAATTAGACTCCTTACGTCCACACCCATCGGACACGAACAGGGTCAGCCTCATTTAGGCTCCAGAGACCATCACAGGTCTCTGCAGGTCTCTGTCTGCAAGTCTCTGTCTGCAGGTCTCTGCAGGTCTCTGTCTGCAGGTCTCTGTCTGCAGGTCTCTGTCTGCAGGTCTCTGTCTGCAGGTCTCTGCAGGTCTCTGTCTGCAGCTCTCTGTCTGCAGGTCTCTGTCTGCAGGTCTCTGTCTGCAGGTCTCTGCAGGTCTCTGTCTGCAGGTCTCTGTCTGCAGGTCTCTGTCTGCAGGTCTCAGCAGGTCTCTGTCTGCAGGTCTCAGCAGGTCTCTGTCTGCAGGTCTCTGTCTGCAGGTCTCTGCAGGTCTCTGTCTGCAGGTCTCTGTCTGCAGGTCTCTGTCTGCAGGTCTCTGTCTGCAGGTCTCTGTCTGCAGGTCTCTGCAGGTCTCTGTAGACCTACAGGAACTCTGAAGGTTGACCTGTGGTTACACAACTACAGTTAGATAATCTAACTGTTAGTGATCATTGGAACAAAATACAGTTGTTTATATCTTTACTGGTTTATTGTAACCTTCATTAAATTACACTTCAATAAAGTCACATCGTTCACTGAGGTCAGGCGTGTGTCTTCCCAGCTCAGACCAAGCAGATTTTGTTCGCAGCTGTCTTGTCGCCCTGCTGGAAAAAAAAAACAAAAAAACAAAAATGAAACTTAAAGGTGAAAGTAAATTGTTGCTAGACTAAAATATTTTATGGATTATTTGGACTGGACAGTGATATTAATATTGAATCACTGAATCTCTGCTGCAGCCTGTAATCTAAAGCGTTCCCTGTTTGGCTTCACATCTTGTTACCAAAGTTACTTCTTTCCAGTCAGTTGTCTACAGCAGGGAAGTTTGGGCCCTGTGATTATGCTGTGTCACACAGAATGATCTCTGTGTTTGATAATCTGCTGTACAAATACATTTGCCCTCTGTTGGAAAAATGATGATACTTTATGACTAGATAAACATTGTTATCGTCAAATGAATCCTGAACATGAAACCATATGAGAAATATCAGAGAGGAACAAAGTTCCTCCAAGATACTATGCCCACAGGTTTCTTATGATAAACATGTATCTATGTCTGCCGGGTGCATAAATCCCCCCCCCCCCATATGCTCTGTACATAAATCCTGTGTGAACCTTGTATTCTTTGAACATTTGCACTGCAAGCTCTTTGTGTGTAACTTGTTCCCTCGCTGCAAGAATAAATATCCTACTCTTGTGAATTTCAGACAGCGCTCCTGAGTTTGTTTGACAATTTTCCTATCACCCTCACTGCTGCACCCTTGACCCCGGGTGTTTCACATGAAACCAGCGAGCCTGACAGATCATTAATAAAAGAGTGAGTCAGGACGCCTCTAGAGCCCCCACCCCACCCCACCCCGGTCATCGTGCAGTAAGTTACAACACTTCTGTGGAAAGGAAAAGTAAAATAAATCCTGGGTGTGTCAGCACTGAGGAGCGAAAACAAATCTCTGAGGGGGGAAGGACTGTTAGTTCCTAGCAGCAACAGGAAGTCTGAGCAGCAGAGGGAGGAGCTGAAGGCTACACAGCTACAGCTACACCGCCTTTTCTCTTCCTCGCTCAGCTCTCACACAGAATACACGTCCGTCCAGACCGGCAGCTGTTACTGACTTCCACTTACAGGTAAATTATGGTTTTGTTTATGATTAACTCTGCTGATAGCTCTTCACGTGTCCTCTGGTTGGGAGCACAGCGAGTCATTTCTCTACAGCTGATATACAGTTATACTGTATAGTTCCTCACAGTTTTCCCAGAGAGGAACTTTCCTTTCCTGGTGAAAGCGACACAGAGGAAAATAGTTTCCAAAATGAATATCACTGCTGAGGAGAAGCTCCTTCAGCATCTGGGTTTCGGGGGGTTAATCCGCTCACATGACCAAAGTACAGTCCTTTTGAACACATTTGTACACGCTCTGAGAAGCTCAGGATCTGCAGACAAACAAGAACTCAATTCACACTTTACGTAGTGTAGCTTTAAATGGAAATGTGTAAGAGTTATAGATCGGGGTTTTTACAGAACACCACTTTGTATTCCAAGCACGTTTTCACTGAGCAGCTTGTTTCCCTTCAGAACACAGTGATTCACTTGTCGCTCTGTAACAACTTTAAAGCCAAAGGATTTGTAATAAAAACAAGCAGTGGAAGAAGTTCTCCTTTTTAAAAATACTAATCCATTCATTCATATGAAAATGATGAGTAAAAGTCCTGCATTCAAAATCCTACTCAGGTTAAAGTGCAGGAGTATTATCAGAAAAATGTACTCAGCGTGAAAGTAAAAGTACTGGTTATGCAGGGAAATGATGCATGTGAAAAATACTTTTTTTTTTTTTTTTACAGTGGAGCTGGTTTAGTCAAGTTGTTTCTGACCGAGATGATGGGATGATGGAAGAGGGAAGAAGAAAAACTTCCTCTTATCTTTTAAAAAATACTGAATAGGAAGAAAGTGTCTCTGGCCCCGCCCGTCTCTAGACAAGGGGCCCAACCAGATTCTTTTTGGAAGAGGAAAGACCGATTTAATCTTTAACATTGTGTTGTATTTTATAAGAGATCAGTTTCATATATCATCTAGTCTGTGCACAACTTACTCTGAAAAGTAGTTAGTAACTATAGTTTTAAAGGTCCCGTATAATCTAAAGGTAGATGTCCATGTCCAAGAATTCAGCTCTTGAGAAGCTTTTCATCTTCAGGCTTTAAGAGGCGAGGCGAGTTACAAAACCAGACATGTCCACAGACCTGACGGACCTGACAGGGTGGTCACCAGGAAGCACCAACACTAAACCTCTCAATTCCTCCTTGCTGTAAATCAGTAAAACTGTTGCGTCAGAAAACTTTCAATAACTGCTGAACAGTGAATTTTCTTTCTTAGGTTTTGTTCTTTAGGAAACAGAGAGACCTGTCTCCCTGTGACACTCCCAGCCTCGGGGTGATGGACTGTGAGTTCTGCTCTCAACATGAATCTGTTTCAATCGCCGATTTTATGCTTTAACTCTGAAACCAACCTCCCTTTTCTTTAAATATATTCATCCTGTCCGGTGTGGGCGTTAACGTGGTTTAACTTTGTGGAACGAAGTGTTAATTTGTCTCTCCATGATTTCTGATTTCCCTCCTCTGTTGGTGACTCTCAGCTCCAAGCCTGGTTCCTGCCGAATATGTAAATGATCACAAATATATGGTTTTCTTTTTCTTTTTTAAATGCCCCGTAATTTACTAAAACAGGTACTCAAACTGGGAGAAATAGTGCTATTTGTCTGGGACTATTTTCAGTGCTGGATTAATCCACATTTGGTGCTTTAGTTTAGTAACCACAGCCAGTCTCAGCTTCCTTAGGTGAGTCAGACTTGCGCAGTATAATCCAGGTTATTTCAGCTCAGATAACTGTCCTTCGATCAGCTCTGACTTATTTCATTTCACTGCTATAAGTTCATTTCTTCTCTGTCTTTCCAGCTGATCATGGACTACGTGGAGCCCATCCTGACCATTGTCTCAGAGATCTACACGCTGATCCAGAATGTGAAGGCCAATAAGAAGAGCTGCCGTCGTGTTTTTGGCCGAGTCCAATCCCTGGAGCAGCTGGTGAAGTCCATCCAACAGAGAGGGACAGTCCAAGTCTCTGATGACGTAGAAAAAGCCCTCAAGGAACTCAACGGCGTTCTGAAATCAGCACAAACAATCATAGATAAGTACGCCTCCTCTAACTGGGTGAAGCTCATCCTGAAATCCAGCAGCCACAAAGAGGAGTTCATCATTGTCAATGAGCGCCTCAATGAGACCTTCCAGCTGCTGTCTGGAGCTCTGCAATTGGAGCAAGGGAATGCGCTGTACATGGTTTATGTAGAGGTCTCCAAAAAGAAGGACGATGAGGATGCCGGGACAGAGGACGACGCGGAGCTGAAGGACTGTGAGCGAAACCGATTTTGACTGGTTTTGAGTTGCACACATAGAGCGGAAGAAATATAACTAGGAGTCAGAGTGTGTTTGCCTTTGTGTCATCAGTTGTGTTTGTCTGTTCCTCAGTGCTCCTGGAGAACATGAGGGAACAGCAAGAGAAACTGGACGCCATCAAAAGCGACGTGGAGAAGCTCATAGAGATAAGTGAGTGCACCAAAACACAATCTCTGCATCAGTATTGTTAATACAACAAGTACTAGAAGCTGCAGCAGTTGTAGCTGGCATACTAATAGGACAATAACTAATCGTAATGACATTTAATCCACTGGTATTTTTTAGATAAATGTATTTATACAGGTTTTGAAAACGCCCTTAGTTAACTCTGAGTTGAGGGAAACTCATAAAAATAATATAAAACTGATCAAATTATTGCACAATGACAAAGTTTGTCCGTAGATAATCCAGGAGTTGCCTTGTGTATTTTCACAGTGAATACGCCCCGCAAGGCTGAAGACAACCAAATGATCAGACAAAGCGATCTGCAGTACGAGAGAAAGCCCTTCATGAAGACAGCAACCTCAGAGGTCTACAAGGGAAAGTATCATGGATTCGAAGTGGCCATCAAGAGATACACGGAACCTGTGAACAAAAGCCCAAGGTCTGTGCGACACTGCAGGACGATACCGAAGCAAAATACAGGAAAACTTGTGTCGTACCTGTATAACGTTTAGATTTTTTATCTGATTTTTGAAGCTTTAGGCTTAAACTGACCCGTCGCGTGTCTCTGTTTTCAGGGAGATACGTGCTTTTTTCGAGAGGGAGGTTAAAACCATGAAACAGTTTCAGTCGCCCAACATCCTGCGAATGTATGGCATCTCTGTCCGGGACGAAGACGGTGAGTAGTAGTGAGGATGTGAATCAGCCACGTAGCACAGTTACAATAATAAATAATGCAATGTGTCCCTGTGATTGCCTGTAGGACCCAACCCTCAGTTCCTCGTTGTCACGGAGTACTGTGAGCTGGGAAGTCTCCGACAGGTTCTGGACTCTAGCGTTGAACTGTCCTGGGCCAAGAAAGCTCAAATGTGTCTGGACGCAGCACTAGGACTCTACCAGTCAGTCTATACTAATTAATATGTCAAATTTAAATGTGCAAAGAATGACTCTTTAACACTTTCACAGTATTAATATAGAACCTAGACCTGTATATATTATATGGAGCTTTAAGATAGATCAGTATAAACTGTACCTTCATCGTTTTTGCCACTAGATGGCAGAGTTACTATGATATCCAGAACTACAGATGAAGCCGATAATTTATTCACTAATGAGTATCTCTGTTTTGTCTCAGACTGCATCACACTGGAGAAAAAAGTAGGATTCATGGATGCATCACCAGCAGCAAGTTCCTGGTGGCTGAGAACTACAGGGTCAAGGTACTGAAGTCAGTGCATGCTGGGATTGCCCCCAGCCAATTGAATGGTGGTATTCAGGGGGTTGAGGACAATGTATTAAGTCTCATACGGTGTTATTTTTGTTTTTTGTATTTGACAGCTGGGAGGTTTTGAGCTGGCCAAAACAGAGACGTCATTGAAAAGGTCGAAAACTGTCGAGAGCAGGTCCTCGTGCTACGAATCTCCTCAGAAGCTCAACGACATCAACTACGAGTACAGCGACAAGTGTGAGATATACAGGTCAGATACCAGACAGGGATCAATCTATACAGCTGCACAACACCTACAGTATATCATTTTTAAAATGATGTGAATTATATAGTATAAATGAAACACTAAATATAACAAAATATAACAGTGGTTCTCAAAGCACCAGTCTTAGGGATGAGATTTGTTTCTATTTTTTAATTGTACATTTTATTGACATTTTACCACATGAAAAAGCGAAGCAACGTTTACTTTACCTTCATTTCTGTCAAATATCTAAACTGTAAAAATAAGCAGGAAACATGAGAATCACCACATTTAAAATGTTGCTGTTGCCATTTTTCTGCAATTAAGGCCATGACAGCCAACAGTTGCCGGATGTTGAAGAAAGTTATATTAATAAATGCTCATTGTTTTTGTTCACTTTGTAAAAACTCATCAGGTTGGCAGTTCTGTGTGTTAATACATCATCAATAGAGGGACATAGCTTCCTTCCAAGGGTTATAAATGCTAAGAAGTCACATGCTAATAAGTTGCTGCTGCTAAATCAGTTGTGGTCCTGATGTTCTGCAGCTGTTTTCCAGAAGGTATCTGGTTTCTGATGAATAAAGGAGCTAAAAAATCTATTCTTATTTATGGTTTATATAATGTCTTAGTACGTGATTTATAAACCATGAATAAAGCCATTACTTGCAACTGCATGAACACTTTATAATGTTTGACTTATAAGTAAGTGCCACTAAATGTGTTAATACAGACAGCTGCTCAGAGTAGCCACTGCATGACAGTTGAATTCATAGAGATTCAATAATGAATTTTATAATTAAGCAATGAAACCAACCTCACCTACAAATGTTGTCTTTCAGCTTTGGTATCGTCCTGTGGGAAATTGTAACTCGTAAGATCCCTTTTCAATGTGAGTATCTGTCTGTGTCTCAGTATGTTGAGCTGCCTGGACATCTTCACCTTTCTCCTTCCTGTCCGCAGAAGCATCAGCATTACTCTCACGTGCTGACAGTAAACATATCAAACAAGCAGTATGGAGGAAAAAATATCTAAAAATCAATCTATTCAAAAATATTTACCATGAACTGACAAGGACACTGTCCGGTCACAAGGCAGAGGATCTATTAAGGAAAGAAGCCTGAATGCTAAAGAGGATCTTTGCTTCAGTGCACACCTGAGGTAGTGTGTAGCCAAGGCAGCAAGCTAGTGTGCACTGTGCAGGTCGGGAAAGCGTTGCTTAGCAACAGTTCAGTGCCAGTCCAGTTGTTGTTGGCGTAGCCAAAACAAACAAATCATAATCTGTAGCTTATTACTGTTAAACATGGCGCTCGTAGAACTGTTGTATAAAAGCTAAATCACACTGGAGGATGTGTTGTACTGAATATCAGCGCGGCTGTGTGATAATGCTAAAGTCATTTGCTCGTTTACTTGCTAATTTTCCCTCTTGACGCTTAATACGGAAGTTTAGTTTCCGCATTCGTCTACGCATGCGTGTAATGTGTGCGATATCATAACTGATCTCAGAACAGTAGAAGCTGAGTCAAGGACAGTTTAACGCGTTAACGTGGCTATAGCTAATCGCCCATTAAAAGTCCCAGGATTATCCTGCAGAATAAAAAAATGACTATAGAACATTTCACTTAAATGTTGATGATGTGTCTTTGTCTCTTTTCTCCAGTTTGTTCAATTGAACAAATCGAACAGAAAGTGTGTAAAGAAAGATCTTGCGAACCGTTTCCTGACGACTGCGTTGACTGTCCTGAAGCGCTGCGCAGGCTGATCGATGACTGCCGGGAGTACGACGGCTTCCACAGACCAACAGCTGGAGGTGAACCAGTCACCCCATTTTAAAAACTGTTTACTTTGTAAGAAATCATCTAAAATAATAATAATAATAATAATAATAATAGCCAACTAACATCATGGTAATCTTTCTCTTCTACAGTGCTGGTGGACGAGCTGCAGGTCCTGGTGGCACAGTTAAAGAAGCAATAAAAGTCTTCAACCTGCCACTTCATCACAAGTATTCAGGATTTCTGAAGGTTGAGAGGAAACAAAATGTTTAAGTCATAAAACTAATCTATAGATAGATAGATAGATAGATAGTAGTGGTAATAATAGTTAATAAACATTCATAGTTTAATAGTTCAATATATGACTTTGCATAAATCACCAAAAAAAAAGGTATATAAGGCACTAAAAGACTTAATGTGACTCTGGTGTAAGCTGCTGGGTTCCTTCTCCTGCATCTTTTTACAGTTGTGGTGTGTTGTGTTTAAACAGCTGTAACTGAACATTTTTTTTTAAGTGAATGTATTTTAACCTGTTAGAACAGGTAGCTGGTAACTTGGATTCCTTTGGAGCTGGTAGTAATTTCAGGGAACTTTGGAGAAGCCATATTTACCAATAAAATGCTGTGATTTCAACAGAGCAGCTGTATTTTATAGCATTTATCAACCACAGGACAGCAGGCCTTCACTACCTTGTAAATCCTCTCTTTGTAAGTGAGCCGTATTTAAATCTCAAACATGCACCAAACTGTTTCTCAGGAGATTTTAACACCAGCTCTGGAGACTGCTGTAACTCCATCTCATCAAACTGAATATGTCTCCACTTAGTGGTGACAAACGTTACGTTTTCATGCTGTTACAAAATTGTGTTTCATGTAATTTAGCCTTTAGCTTTGACCATTGAGTCTGTGAACAAAAGCAGTGTTTTAATGCAACATGACCGGTTTTAAAGGCTGAAATGTGTCATTGAATAAGATTCAGTCTTCTTCACTCAAACTGATGAAAAGAGAAACCACAGAGGGGGAGTTGTATTCTTATTTTCAATAAAATTTCTTATTTTAACCCAAGTTGCCATGAATTGTGGATCTTTTTATTGCTGCCAGTTTCTGTTCCCAGCCTCCTTCTCCTCTCACTGCACCCTTAAAACGAAGGTCATTTTGCTCATGATGTTACTTATCTCATCACTTTTCATGATCTGTAGTTTTCCTTTTCCACATCTTCCATTTTTTTAAATTCTAGTGTGAGTATGCGGGCAAGTTTTTGTTCTTTGACAGATAATTTATTATTACGACGGAGTACTAGGACCACATGGAGGAAATAAACAACCTGAAATTTCGTGAAAAAAGTCATAATATTATGAGAAGAAAGTGGTAATTTTAGGTTACGTGTTTTAGAGGGGAAATATCAAAGGAGCAGCAGGGTTCACCTGTATACATAATATTACTTTTATCGCAAAATCACGACTTTATTCTCATCATATCATCACTTTATTCTAGAAATTTCTGATTTCTTTTTTTCCTCAATGCGGCCCTCATACTTCTAACAGTTGCTTCTAATATTTTGTCCACATTTATTATCAATGAGAGAGGCTAACTAACAGAAGCACTTCTCTGTATAATGCAACACTGCATGATTCAACAGCACCACAAACTGCAGCCTCTTTTATGAACATTATAAGCTTCATGGAGGAGGATTTATTGTAGGATTGATTGTTGTATTAGATTACTTTAGTTTTAGTTAGGTGTTCCTAATAAACTGCCAACTATGTGATGAAAAATTGAGTATCACATACAGAACATCACATCTGCAAAAACGATTTATTGTGAAGCTCTTTATTTTATATGGACAATACTACAAAAAATACTACAATTCAAAATAATAATTGGACACTCTATTGATTCAATACAATACAAACTGTAGAAACCTGTAAAGCCTTAAATATTTTTCCTTTAATATCTTTGTTTTGTTTCATGGTATCCCTATGTATATAGATTGGTTTTCTCCTTTTGTCCTTATGAAATTCTTTTTTTAAAACTATTTTTGTTTCATCATCCTTATTTCCTTTTAATGTATTTATTTTATTTGCATATATTGTCCATATTTTACTATGTATCTTATTTCAGAAGTTATGATTGTTTCCTCCATTTTCAATGTTTAATTTTGCAGTAAGATGAAATGGAAAATGATTTGAATAATAAAACATTGGGGGGGGGACATCACATCAGAAGAAGAAGAAGAAGAAGAAGCAGCAGTGTTTCTGAAACAATGAGAGTGTCGTTCATCTTCGCAACATACGATCTTTGGCTGTGACGTCACTGCAGGATGGGGCGGGCAGAGTGCACTGGCGCCGGGAGATTCGAGCCCTGACCGCGGTCTCGAGTTAAATAACACCGCCGTGTGAACTGGAAGTAACCCCTAATACCCCCACAACACGACCGGTTTGATCTGTCCCTTTGCCGCGGAGCCATGTTGTTACCTGCTGCGGTGTTTCAGAGCGGGATCAGCGACTGTTAAACCTTCCATACAGGTCGGTGTTTGCTCCTGACCGCGCTGCTGCTCCTGTGCACCCCGAGCAGAGCGCAGCCACGTCGGTTTCGCTAACGAGCTAGCCGAGCTGACTCATTTCTAAAGCTTATTTGTAGTAACAACACGACAGTTTGTAAGAGCAGCGGATATGAATGTGCTCACCTCAGTGATATATCAATATAAGCTAATTATCGTCTGTCACAACCTCTCAAATGCTAATGCTAACTTTAGCTCAACCGCCCGTGGTTACCAGGAGATAAAAGCAGAGGATACAAATATAATTATTTCCTTATGTCTTTCTATAACAATGCTTATATGTTGATGAGCTATATCAAAAATGAATAGGACTAAAGTTTGAACTGAGTAAAAAGAGCTGCTATTAGCTTTTATTGCCTGGAGGCCTTGGTGACCTCGGGCTGTAGTTCGGTGTTTAGCCGGAGAACGCACCACCTGGCCCCGGGGGACACACCGGGAGATATTTAGCATCACAGATAAGAGTTAGATCAATATATTTTAAAGGTTACATGTTGGACGCTTCAGTCAGATCGTGGCAACGTTAGCTAACTGGTTAGCATAACTTTCCGGTTGTGTAACTGTTAACTTTGTGCAGCCAGGTGGGTGTCTCCACTGTGAGAACACCTGTGAAGGTAGACCACTCAACAGCGCTGTGAGCAGGTGACAAGCTGGTTATCTGTTGAAGATTTGGGAATTATCTTTGTATATGTAAGGTGCAGTTAACCCGGGCTAAATTAGTCCCAGCTCTACTTTGCAGTGGAGGATCCTGGAGCTTCAGGTGATCATAGATCATAATACCTTAAAGTGCTACCTGAATTATTTGATAGTGACCTCATTGAACCCAAAGGCAGATTTTTGGTCTGCCCCCTGTCTGGTTGTGGTGCAGATTGTGCAGATCAGGATCGACCAAGCAGTGGTTAAAGACTGTAATGATAATCTTTATTTACATACCACATTTCCGAGGTCACAGGTCACCATGTGTGGAAACATTTAATAATACTGCAAATAAAGGTGTATAATAAATATTGCACCATACAAACAGTAATGCCAAATCAAATACCTCCATGTAAACACACAAAAAAATGTATTTATTTATTTATTTATTTATTATTATTTATTTATTTATATATAAAAATAAAGTTTTTAAAGGCAATTACGGAACTAGCTAAAATGTGTTTATCATCCAAAGCCCTGCCTTTCAAATGTGTGGTCACCTCAGATAACAAGTTTTGAGGAAGGAATAGCAGGCAAAGCCGCTTCTGAGGATCTCAAGTTATGAATGGGAACATATTGGGGTAGAGAGGTCACTAATGAAGGATGGTGCAAGGCTAAAGCCATTCACGCCTTTACAGAACAAGATGGGAATTTAACCCACAGCCTTGCTGATGTGATGTGCTGTCAGAGCAGAGACTAACAATCTAACCTCTGTTGTTTCCCACTGTACAGATGGAGGCTATGGAGGTAGACTCCCCTATGGAGATCCGAGGAGGAGGCAGCGGGCAGCCTGAGTCTGCTGCTGCAGGTCGGGCTGGGGACGCCGGCGCACCACTCGTCATCTCAGATTCCGGCAGCAGCACCGAGGTGGACGAGGACGATGATGACGGCGACAATGAGGGAGGACAGGCGGCGGCTCGGACCCCTCCCAGGCTCCCCGCAACCTGGGCATTTAGTCAGAGGGCGGTGGGCAGGACTGCAGCTACGCAATCAGCAGCTCAAGGGGCGCCCATACGGAGGAGACTCAGGTACCCGGAATTAATCCACAAAGAAGGCTTGTTTTGCAGGAAGTTCTCCACAGTACTGGCATCCTGTCCTGCCTCAGACTTGAAGAGTGATGGCAGGATAACAGAGAGCTGGGTAACGACTGGTGGTCACATTTGGGAGGGGGGGCCTGGAGGTGGTGGTCAGGGGATGTTTTGGTATCTCAAAAGGTGTGAAGACTGGTCAAGTGTGGGAAGGTGCAGCTGGAGATCACTGTGGGGGCGGGGCAGTGGCACTTAATACGTCTTTAGCATTTGCATACAAATGGTCATGTGCTCTATTTTCCCGTGTGGTGCAGTTAACAGACTGGTGCAAAGTGGGGAGAGTAGAGTCCAGATCAACATGGTTAAAATCCAGAGTGACGGTCACAAAGGGGGCGGGAAGTTGAGACTGTAGCTTAGCAACAGTGGTGTGTATCGTATTGCAGTCACATGTCGCTGCCTCATCAGCTGATGGTGGATGTAAATACTGATCAATATGGTGGAGGAGAAGTCCTGTTGTAAATAATATGGAGGCACAGCAGTGGTTAAAAGTTCAGTGTCCAGGCAGCAGAGACTCCTCCACAGTTACATGTCTGGGATTGCACCATCCTTCATTCACAGAAACTTCCATCCCTCTCCACCTTTCTTCTTCCCGCTTGGTGTCTTATTTCCCCAAAGACTTCACGTTCCCCAAGACGATCGATCTCCTCCTCACTCTGACCTGCTGTTTTCAGAGAAACAGCTGTAACAAGCCTCTGTCCTTTATCTGCTCGGCAGCAAACAGCAGATACACTCAGTCAGAGAGCAGCTGGTGAGCCAGATGTTTCCCTCAGGAGCTGGTGGAGACCAAACACAGAGCTAAGAGAGAGGGAACACTGGACTGATCCAAGCAGCTGTTTGCTGACTTGAAATGTGATGACATGTGATATGATGAAGTCAGTGCTAAATATATGTAATGTATGGTTATAATATTATAATATGATAATAATATTTATTCTGTGTGTGTGTGCGCGCGGTGCTTCAGGCAGGGCCTCAGGGTGCACTACCCCAGCCAGACTGCAGCGCCTTCCAGAGGCTTCCCAGACTTCCTGCTCCGAGCGCCGGCTGCCAGCGTGGCGGAGCCGGAGTCCGGCAGCACCACGGAGGTCAGCGAGTCCGACGAGGAAGACGAGGCGGAGGACGAGGGGAACGAAGGAGGCACATCTGCCGCTGTGCTGCCCGTCGACGCTGCCCCGCCCGCCAGTCCTCACCTCAATGCCTCCACCCATCACACACAACCACAGGATGCCGGTTCAGCCAGTGAGTAAACTCGATCTTTACAATGCTGCTGTCATCGTCTAATACAGGTTTTATAATGAAGCTGCAGCTGAGCTCGTGTGTATTTCATGTTGTACTGTGGTATTTTCTCTCTTCAGACTCTGGTGCAGCTGCAGACAACGAGAGGACAGAAGCTCAACATCAGAGCGTCCAGGTAACATTCAAACCTTCACACCTCACTTCACGCTCCAGCTCCATTCATCATATTCACGTCCAGTATTTTAATGCAGAGAACTGGAACTTTTTCTTATTGCTTTAAATGGAATATAGTCTCTTTTTAATTGTGTGGAGAACTAATAATGAGGTAAAGGTTAAATTCTGGAACATGTTGCAGGGCAGTTGAACTTGTTTCTACTCTTGCTTCACTGTTGAGTTGTAGGTGTCCTCATGTTGAACCTGTAGTTTCAGTAGTTGCATGTGCTCAGAGTCGTTGATCATCAGTGTAGATTTAACCGCCGTCATCTCCGTCTGCAGTTGGTCCCGGCAGCCTCGGCCTCCACCCAGCCGTCTCAGGGTGAGGAGGGCGAAGGCGACACCTGCACCATCTGCTTCGAGTCGTGGACGACGGCCGGCGAACACAGACTGTCCGCCCTGCGCTGCGGACACCTCTTCGGTTTCACCTGCATCCAGCGCTGGCTGAAAGCTCAGGGCCCGGCCGCTAAATGTCCACAGGTCAGTGAGGTCACTGCATGTAGCGGGCAGCGGTATCAGCCCTGTACCAGCCTGATGGTTTTCATTATTTCTCTTTTAGTGTAACAAGAAAGCGAAGCGCTCAGACATCGTGCTGCTGTACGCGCCAAAGCTGAGAGCGCTGGACAACTCTGAGCAGGAGAGCTTAAAGAGGTGAGTGATGCTTTCTCCGCCAACTCAGCAGATCTGGAGACGTCCGGCTGCTGTGGTGGAATAAGATGACGAGGAATTATCGCTGTTGAAAGAAAAGTCAGAGGAGACGCTACAGATCAGTTTGACCAGTCAGCCCGGCGGCGAGCAGCTCACTCTTTCTCCCCCGTGTCTGTGTGCATGTGATGACGCTGCTGGTGCCTGCACTTGAGTGTGTCCTCTCAGGAGCCAATCGCCTTTCTCAGCAGGTTTACCCGCGTTTAAATAACCTGCTTATACCTGCTGTGTGTGTGTGTGTGTGTGTGTGTGTGTGTGTGTGTGTGTGTGTGTGTGTGTGTGTGTGTGTGTGTGTGTGTGTGTGTGTGTGTGTGTGTGTGTGTGTGTGTGTGTGTGTGTGTAGGACTCTGGAGCAGGAGCAGTCTCTGAGGAGGAAGGCTGAACTGGAATCAGCTCAGTACAAACTCAAGCTGCAGGTCGTCGCCAACAAATGTGGACAAGTGGAACAAGAGCTGCAGGTACCGACGGTTTCCTTTAACTGTGATGAGGTTTAACAGCGATTCGAGTTTGGATTATTTTCTTTTTCTAGTTGTTATTCAAATCATTAGCTCAACTTTTGATTTGAACAATATTCTCTTTTTACATATTTAGATGTTTTATAAGACTTCCTTTAAATCACCTCTTAAAACTCTTTCTTTCATGTGATGTTGTCTATCGTTGCTTCTGATTCGTTTGTCAAAGCACATTTTAATTTATGTTCTAAAGGTGCTGTATAAATAAAGTTATATTATTATTATTCTATATTAACACAAACAAAGAACAGGTCACTTCAGAGTCAAAAAGGACGTCCTGAGCTTAAAATCCTCCTCTTCTCTCCCTGGTTGTGCAGGAGCTGAGGGCTCTGATGGCTCAGGCTCGTAGAGGCTCGGCTCCCTCCTCCTCCTCCTCCTCTTTCTCGGGGTCCGCCTCCCTCCTCGGTTTGTCTCAGAGGGCCGACGGCTCCAGGACGGCTCAGTACAGCTTCGCCAAGGCGGTGTTGGTGTCTCAGGCCGGAGGCTGCAGGGTGTTATCGTACTGCGAGCCTCTCAGCTGTCTGCTGGCCTCGCAGCCTTCCCCTCAGCCCACACTGGTCCCAGGTGAGTCTTCTTTCACTCCGCTTCATTAGCATAAGTTTTCCTTTAGCGCCACCTTCAGGCCAAAAGGTGTATTTAAAGCCGCTTCTGAAAGCTGGAGCCTGAGGAGAAAAGTCCCTTCTCCAGAGGCAGCAGCTTCTGAGGCTTCAGGAGAACGATTTGAGAGAGCCGATAGTTTCAATTCAACATGTGCTGAAAAACCTCCAGGTAGCTCAGAGAGACATTTCCTACGGTGGCCCTGAGAGCTCAGCTCGCTGCAGCTTAAATAAAACCACATGTAAAAAGACAAAACACACATTCAGGAAACATCTTCATCAGTTCACAGATACTCACAACACAACAGAAGCGTTTCCAGGGGGACAACAAAAAGTGACGGACCAGGCTGGGAGCCTGTGCATTGTTGTGCCAGACGTTATTTTTAGCTTCATTTTCTCAAACTAACGAGCAGCAACAAATATTTTATTTCAACTCGGATCAAATTTCACCTTCCAAAAGGATTTTTTTTTTTAATCATAAATCAAAACCCTGCAGACACAGAGCCAGATGTGGAGTTGAGCTCTCAGGGCCACCGTACATTTCACCTTTTCCCACATTTTTATTCTCATGGCTTCTTTCCAGCATCCAGTCAGATTTCAAAAGGCAAATGAAATAAAATAAAACGGCTGGACTCATCCTGTAGAGAGACTTCCCTCCTCTGTTCTGACTCAGGTGTCTGTCTGTGTTCAGGTTGTGGGGTGAAGAAGGTGAGTGTGGTGAACATGAAGGCGAGTCACTACGTCCCCATCCACAGCAAACAGATCCGAGGTCTGTCCTTCAACAGACAGAACGACAGTCTGCTGCTGTCCGCCGCTCTGGACAACACCATCAAACTGACCAGGTACGCACGCCGCAGCCGCCGGTGACACACCTGTCTGTCATCAGGTGATGGGAATGAGTGAGGAGGACTGACTGTGTGTGTGTGTGTGTGTGTGTGTGTGTGTGTGTGTGTTACAGTCTGCTGACCAACACAGTGGTTCAGACCTATAATGCAGGTAAACCCGTGTGGAGCTGCTGCTGGTGTTTGGACAACAGCAACTACGTCTACGCCGGCCTGAGCAACGGCTCGGTGCTCGTCTACGACACCAGAGACACCAGCACGCACGTCCAGGAGCTGCAGCCGCTTCGCTCCAGGTACACACACACACACACACACACACACACACACACACACACACACACACACCTGTACTCTACAACATCAGGCCAGTGTTTTCAGGTGAATTGAATTTTTGGAAACTCCCTGATGTCTCCAGGTGTCCGGTGGCGTCTCTGTGTTACGTCCCAAGGGCGGCGTCCAGCTCGTTCCCCTGCGGAGGGCTGATCGCAGGGTCCCTGGAGGGCGGGTGTTTCTGGGAGCAGGTCAGCGAGGACAACTACAGGCCGCACGTCCTGCCGCTGGAGACGGCCGGCTGCACCGACATCCAGGTGGAGACGGAGAGCCGCCACTGTCTGGTCACGTACAGGCCGGGTAAGATCCAGACCCTCCGAGCTGCTCAGACCCACACACCCGAGTACAAGGTCAGCTGGTCTGAAGCGTCCTCGTCTCTTCCCCGCAGGTCGCTCCAACCCGTCTCTGCGCTGCGTCCTGATGTCTCTGACCCGGGCGCCACAGCAGGACTCCGCCCAGCTGCCCAGCTGCTCCTGCGCTCCGGTGCAGACGTTCAACGCCGGCTCGTCCTGCAAACTGCTCACCAAGAACGCCGTCTTCAGGAGTCCAGACGGAGCGGGGACGCTGGTCTGTGCCGGGGACGAGGCGTCCAACTCCACCATGGTCAGTCCTCTGTGTGTGTGTGTGTGTGTGTGTGTGTGTGTGTGTGTGGTGTGTGTGTGTGTGTGTGTGTGTGTGTGTGTGTCTGCGCGTGTGTGTGCGTCTGTGTGTGTGTGCGTGTGTGTGCGTGCGTGCGTGTCTAAATTAGATCAAATTAATTAGATTAATTCAAACAACCTAATGTTGCTTCAGAACTGTCTTAAAATTTAATTATTTAATTTTATTATGTCATTTTTTAAGAAGTTTCCTTGAAGTATTTTATATCTTATTTTATAATTTATTTATTAAGAGAATAAAGTTGCCTTTTATATAATTTTTTTTTTTTTTTTAAATTAGTTTATATTGTGTGTTTCTTGTCATTTTAAATTGCCTAATCATTATCTAAATTTTTATTTATTTATTTTTTTGCTCTTAAAAAGATGCCAAACCATTTTATTTTCACTTTTATCTTTTTTTTTTTTTATTTCTATTTTATTTTTATTTTTATTTTTTGAAGTTTTTTTTCTGATTTTTCATTTTTGGATGAACAACGTCGTCTGTTCCTGTTTGTTTATTGTCATTTTAAAGAGCATAAAGTTCCTATAAATTAGATTTAAATTAGATTATTTTAAATTGCCCAAAGCTGCCGAAATCTTTTTTACATTTACTTAATTTTTGTTTGTTTATTTGTTTGTTTATTTGTTTTTCATTTTAAGAACATTCTAAACATCCTCTTCCTCCACCTCTGTCTCATCTTCCTCATCATCATCTTATACTCCTCTTTCTCTCCCTCCTTGTCCTGTCTTTGTCTGTCTTCCTCCCCCTCCTCCTCCTCTTCCTCAGGTGTGGGACGCCGGCAGCGGCTCTCTGCTCCAGAAGCTCCCGGCCGACCTGCCGGTGTTGGACATCAGTCCGTTCTCGGTGAACGGCGAGCACTTCCTGGCGTCGCTGACGGAGAAGATGCTGAAGCTCTACAGGTGGGAGTGAGCCGCTGGTTTTGATCCAGAGAAGAAGAAAACAGACACGGTCGGAGCACAACGAGAGGATCCGACTGCGCTGGAAATCAAATGCTGCTAAACTTTTATCTGTACGTTTACACACAACAAAACAAACCAGAGGGATCAACCTGTGGAAACATTTCAAATCCTTCATTATAGCTTTTAGTTTCTTCTTCTTCTTTTTTTTTTTTTTAAACCAAACATCCACATTGCCGCAACTGGTGACCTTTGACCTGCACAGAAAGCAAACAAAGCGTCCGTCAGGTGTAGGATAAGATGGTTTACACGAGTCTGAGGTCAAATTTTTACTAGGTTCTGATTCGCTCAGTCGGCTCACGTCCTGCTGAAGTGACGAAGGTGGAGAAGGTGATTTCCTGTCGGGCGAGAGCAGGTGTTTTCAGTCAAGATTAAAGTGAAAACTTACTGGAGGAAAACTGTCAGTCCTGCAGTGAAAGGACCGACATGCCCGTGTGCATGTTTGCACGTCGTGGCTCTTTAACTTCACATCATGTCGACTTCACTTTGTTGCTGGTTGTTTTCAGGCTGTGCAGTTTGGCAATGAATCAACAGACTCATGGAACTTGTTTGACCTTGTGTAATCCATCAAGTCGAGGCTGCAACCAGCTGCTCCTTTCATTATACGTTAATCAGCTGATTTACGTCTCTAACTCATGATCAGAAACAACAAAACATGAGCAGATTGTCACATTTCAGGAGCTGGAAGCAGCAAATATTTGTCAAAATGTTTCGTCTTTAATCAAGTCCACACAGATCTTTCTAACTGCTGCATCAGAAACAGTGTCTCCATTACATAGTTCGTCCACCAGAGAGCTCTGACGTTCAGCGTTACACTGTCAAATGTTCCACTCGCCACATAACGACAACCGGATGATCAGGTTTAAGAGATCTGTATCAGAAAATCCAGTTATTGGTTGTTGCTCTGTTTTCACAGCTGTAATGAAACTGCGACGTTTCACTGAGATGGAAAACACAAATCAAGCAAGTGGCAAGAGTCTGGTATTAAATGTTTATATCATACAGAAAGAAAAAACATCAGGATTTCTACAGAGCAGCTGTTCAGTCCTGATGTGAGAACAAGTTCGTTAAAAGGTTAAAATCAGGCGAAACCATTCAGGTAAACCTTCAGGTAAAGTGAAGGAGCAAAGAGACCATCACCACCGATCATTTTACTCATCATATCAGCTTTTGAATTGATTTCTCTGCCAATGGTGTGAGTTCATTTGCATGAAAACTACATGCAGATGAAAAAGCAGGAAGTTAATGAGAAACATGGACATGCTCTGAGGTTTGAAAATAAAAACTGATGCTATGATTTGGAAAAAGAAATACTGTCTGTGTGACTGAAAACACCAGAAGCTCGCACCAATTGCTCGTGTTAAAAAAACAGTCATGTGACGCTCAGGTTTTCCTGTTGTGATCTGAACCGATCCGTCGCCTCCAGATCCTCAAGAACTGGTTTTAAAAATCAGTTGAAGCGACTTTGCGAGGTCGGATTTCAACAGGATCCCAGCTGAGTCACAGTCGAGCAGGACTTCACCCCCCCCCTCCTCCTGAGCGTGTTGGATTTTGTTTAGATTTTAAAGGTCACGTCTCTCAAACAGAAGGAGGCTCCACACTCGTTTCTTGTCTGATTTCAGTCTTGTTTTATTTCCACTCCCTCTGAAGCGGAACATTAAGTGCCAAAGGACTCTGCTGTTGTTGAACTTTTTACTTTTCCTGTTGTAACTTGTGTATATATGTATATTTGCTACCAACTGTTTGAGTACGACGTCAAAGTTAATAAAAATTATTAGTTATTTTTAATCAAAGTTGTCAGAGTGGACTGATACTTGAACTCCCTTCAGATTTTTACTGTTTTTGTGAGAGATCTTGTGAATTTAGCATCAACGCTGCAGCTCACAATTATTTTCATTACTGATTAATGGAGAGAAATTGTCTGCAGATTAATTATTATTAATCATTATATAATGTCAGATAATTTCTAAATTGATTATCATTAAATACTGTAAAAGTCTTTCATACAACTTTAAATGCAATAAATTTTAAATAAATTAATTCATCTTTTAAAGATAAATAAGAAATAGCATCATTAACTGACATTTCATAACATTTTAACTTTTTTGCATTTACTTGGAGATGTATTACATTTTAATGTAGCTATAATACTTGTTAAAAATAGTTTATTTATAAATAGATTATTTTGAAATTAATTTAAAGGCAATAAGGAAATTTTGTAAAGTTTTATTTTATCTTTTTTATATTTACATAGTTTTTTTCTTACATTTTAAAGTAACTATAAGAATTGTTTAAAAAAGGTTGAATTCTAAATTGAGTATCATTAAACACTGTAAAAGTCTATCATACATTTGTACAATAAAACATTAAAAATAAAAAAACAAAGGTTGTCATCTAGAAGAATAAATAACACTTCCATTTTATTGGTGTGTACAAAAATAAATATTTTATGGTTAATCTCTATGGTGCTACGACTTCTTTACTCATGGATTTGTATAAACTGACCTGTTTTTATATGAGTTCTGTTTTCAAGTAAATGTTAATGACTGTATGAGCAGATATTTGATTACACTCAGTACAGATCAGTCATCATGGGATGGTTCAATCTAGAAACATATTTCTATCAAATGCACAAACCCACTGGATGCTGCTTTCAAGGTAAGCTCGTCAATGCCTACCTTTATTTCCCAGTAGTGGAAGATGTTTATGGTCAGAAACACATCTATAAAATAAAACTGAGTTTAAGGAAACGTTTTGCAGCAAATTTTAAAATAGAAAAAGTTTATTTATTATATATTTTTGCTGCAAACCAGTGGGATGTCACATGTTAACACTGAAGTATTTTACCACAACAAAATAACCATTTCCTTGTTCTATCATTTCCCCACCGCTGGCATAAATATAGTATGAGCTTTTCTTTAGTGATTAATCAACATAAAATTAAACTTTTCTCTGTTTTATATCATTTTAAACTGAATTATCAGGATTTTTGGACTGTTGGTTAGAAAAAACAATTTTGATCAATGACGTGAGTCGTTTCAGTCATTTTTCAAGCAAAAAGGTAAAATATTCTCTGTTTTTTAGTTGAACTCTGAGCTTTTTTTTCTACATTTTATACAGTAAAACATTAATTTAGAACCTAATCTGCAGAATACTTGATAATATAAATAATCATCACCTGCATCTGACACTGCTATCAATAATTTATGAATATCCAGAGTCTGATATATACTTTATTCCTCTGAGCCATGGAGTTCCATTGTTTTCTTTTATGTATTTGTTTGCTTTTAGAATAATAAGAAATGCCGGGAGAACACGTTTCCATGGTGGTTGTGTGATTGGATGACTCAGAGCATGAACCCATACGCACTCGTGAATTATTCATGAGCTGTCCAATGCCATCTAGAAAGAAAGGGGGGGGGGGGATCCTTCTGCAACTTTACTCCTAGTTCCCATATTTCCGACAGCTCCTGAATGCAGCAGCAGGCTGACTGGCTCTGTGAAGATGGCGGACTGTATACGTGTTCCTCTGCCCCTGCTTTTGATGTGCATCTTGTCGTCTGTGCATCCACTTCGAGGAGATAACAATGCCGTCGCCAGACTTGCTGGTAATGCCGATAACCTCCCGAACCCAGCCGGAGGTCCGGGGCCGGCTGCGGTGAACCCGGGAGCCGCTGAGAGGAACCTGGGCGCTGGGGCCTCGCTTCCTCGGAGGCGCTCTGCCGGCTGGAAGTTGGCAGAGGAGGCGGTGTGCAGGGAGGACCTGACCCGGCTTTGCCCCAAACATTCCTGGAACAATAACTTGGCGGTGTTGGAGTGTCTCCAGGACAAGAAAGAGGTAAGTTGGAGGGACGGGCTCTTGTTGTTGCAGAGAAAGAAGCAGGGTGTGACTGCTGAACGAATCCGCTAACGTTAGCTGCCAGCGTTAGCCAGTCGCTAGCCCTGGTATTGAGAGGACGTCACGCCAAATGTCGGTCAAAAAGTTGGCAATTTATGACTTATGATATCATAGTCAGTATGGCATGGATTGGAGAACAACACTGAACACATACTCAAGAGTTGCCAGGGTCCACTCTTCAGTTCGGCATAATCTAATGCTACAAATGGCGCTTTCCTTCTTTACGACTTGTAAGTTTTTGAATCGCGTCGCCTCATATTTCTTGTCTTTAACGTCTCAGCGATTTGAAGCAGCGTAGCATTGACCAACAGCAAAACAACTGGCTCACACTGAAATAAAGCCTTCCCTGCAAAACACTTATAAGCCGAATTCACCAGAAGACATATCTGTTGTAGATTAACTCTAAATCTTGCTCGGGTTGTTGTCAGTTTTTTCACTGTGCGTTAAAACGCGAGGAAGTGGTAAATGAACAGGGCAGTTCGCAGACGCTCATAAAGCGACGCGCATCTGGACAAGCTAGCGGCTAAATGTTAAAACTGGTTCACACAAACCGCCAACCTGCAGGCGTGACACACCAGGGCAACGATTCAACAGAAGACGTTTTAGACATACTAGTAACCGGTTAACTCTGTTAACCAGGCTAGTTAACCTGAAGGCAGCTAACTATATTAGCCGTTACTCGGCTAGCAGTCTTAGCCTGACCGAGATGTTAGCTCAGATAACCGTTACCGAGCCCTTTGCTGGTTGATGCTTGGCTTTGTGTGTAATCCCAGTAATTACACCGTTTCATTTAAGATGATAACATAACGTTACACAGGAATAAACTGCAATGACTTGTCACTGATTATAGCCAGTTAACAGAACTTGTTACTGATGGCTGGTGTAGAAGTTGTTGTGTAGCTAACGTTAACATGAGGCAGACAGCAGTTTAAACCCATTTTGTCTGCAGAGTCTCCTTTTTTTTTTTTTTTCCCATGGGAATAATGTCAGTGGCCCGAGGCAGCACCAGGTCTGGTAGTGCAGTGAGTGTAGTAGTACCTGTGGTTGTGGGTTAGTGAATGTTGCCCTGACATGTTTAGGCAAAACATTGCCAGAAAAAGATAAAAGATACAACTCCTCCCTTTTGTTGGCACCATTGCCAGTAATGTGTCTGGATTTTTTCCAATACCAAACCTTGTGTAAATCAATATGCAGACTGTCCAAGCGTTACTTGCATTACAAAGCTGTAAAACAACTTAAATTAGTGAAGATGCAGTTAATGAAACAGTGATTAAATTCAGGCGTTATTTGGTTGCAGAAGCAGCAGTCAGTGTTAGGCTGCAACTAACAATTACTTTCATTTACCAACTAATAATTTAGTCAATTTATTGTCACAAAAAATAGAGAGATGTCCACGGTTTCAGAGAGCGTGAGGTGATGTCTTCAAATGTCTCGTTTGTCTGACCAGCTTTCTAAAAGCTGAGGATAATCAAGATATTTCAACGATATAAAACAAAGAAAAGCAGCAAATCAAGTTATAACCAGCAGGATGTGGCAATTTTGTTTTTGTAAATTAGCTACTATGAAACATCTTCATCATCAATTAATCTGCTGATTATTTTTCAGGATAATTGATTAGTTATTTGCTCTGTAAAACATTGAAAAATGAACATAATAAACCAAAAAAACCCAAATACATTCAGGTTACTACATGTCAGACTGGATAAAGTGGCAAATTGTCACATTGGAAATCCGAAAAATGTTTGACATTATTGCACACAATGCTTTTGATCAACTAATTGATTAATTTCCTGTTTACTTTAGCAGTAGTTTAGCACCTGCGCCACTCATTTCTTAACTAAATTTAACCCGGCTGGACTTGAAGAGCTGGCAGTTTGGTGTAGGAGGGAGGTGTTCACACTCGCACGCACAATAATCAGGGAGGCAACTGTGAACTTTCTTCCTGATGTGCAACGAGTAGCTTCCCAGCAGCTGCTTGATTTGTATGTGTTTTGATCCAACTCCGTCCAAAGGTAATAGTGTGAGAAACGGCAACGATTCCTCATCACTTACTTTCACATACTCAGCCTCACAAAGAGAGACTTGCTGGTGTTGTGAACTTGTGATTTTCGGGTCTTCTGGTTGCTTTCTGTGACCTTTTTAGGCCCGTTCAAGTGCGTCCTGAGAGATCAACCCGGGACTGTGGCAGCTGACCGCTCACTCGCTTCTTTAAGCTCATTAGCTGCTTGTCAGCAGCAGAACTACAGCAGACTGAGAGCTCTCTATACGCTACAACAGGAGCTTACAGCAGCTAAGACAAGCCTCGGTTTGTGCCCATTATCTGCTTACTCAAAATCACAAGACAGCGTCCTCTCTGGTGGTGAAAGTCGTCCTGACACACTGAGTGTGTGTGTCGGTGTCCTTGTATAGAAAATGCAGGACAACAGCTGCTAAAGAAAATATTTATTTTAAAGAAGAAGCAGTGTATGAAGTGAGTCCGTAAAAACTCAATTCACAAACAGCTTAATGATTAAAAAATGAATCCTGATAGTTTAAAGCTCCTTATTTTTTTTCTTCCTCTGTGTTTTATTTTGAAGTGTTGATCCATAAGAAGATATATTTGTGGTTTTAAGAACCAAAACCATCTCAATGTAGTTTCACATCTCCTCTCTCAGGCTTCTCTCTGGAGCTCTAGTAACAACAGGTCGGTGAGCCAATCAGAAGAGAGGAGGCTCTGAGCCTCTCTTCTGATTGGCCGACTGTTTTGAGTGATCCAATAAAAATACAGCAGATTTCAGGTAAAAACACTCAGAGAAACCAAATCCTGCAAGGTTTGGATGGTGGGTCCAGGTGGGCGGGGCTTGGTGACTGCTTTGTTGTGACATCACAAAGTTCCAGAAGTCCTGACGGCTGGTTTTAAGGCTCAGTTTCTGAATACAGGCTGTGTGCATTTCTCTGTGGACTGAGGCTTTGATACTTTCACAGTATTAATATAGAAGCTATTGTTAGGGTTAGTTAAGTTTCTTGTGAGGATTTGCTGCTTTTCTCAGTTTTTATATTGTTGTAATGGAATATTGTGGAGTTTTGGATAAAACTAGTATCTGACGTGGAGCAGAAATGACCTGATTACCTGTTTAGTCAATTGACAGAAAACTGGCAGCTGTTTTGATAAGGAAATCATTGTTTTCAGTTATTTTTTTAAGCATAAATGCCAGAACATTTGCCCGTTCTAACTTTTCACATGTGAGGGTTTACTGCTTGTCCTTGTAATATACGTCGAGCTGCAATAGGTAAAATTTTTAATGGTTTCAACTTTTGAAATGTGACACTTCGCTGCTGTTCTTCGTCTTTATATTAAAGGGAACTCAGAATTTTTGGCTTTTGTGCCCCAAAAAACTAACAAACAACATGAATATGTGCTTGACGAGATTGTTGAATGATTGAATTTTATTTATTTTTTATAAACCAAATGATTAATGCATTAATTGTGAATACAATTGACCAAGTAATGGTAATGAAAATAACTTAAAATAGTCAAATTAATGTCTTTGGGTTTTGGACTGTTGCTCAGACAAAACCAGGAACTTGATTCTACTGTGAGAATTATAAAGGAGGTGTTACACCTTTTTCTGACATCGACAAATTAATTGGTAATTATATAATATTGAAAATAATTGTTACTTTCAGCCCTAATCTGGGGATTGTGGTCGCCACCTTCACCATCCTCTGATATTTTATAGACTAAACCATGGTAATACAATCAATAGATTGATTAATAATGAAAATAATACTTAGTTGTAGCTCTAGTCGAAACACTGGATGTCACATTTTAATGCAAACAGCCACAAACAGCTGTTTCCTGGCCGATATTTGAAGCGTATGGATAAAACGGCGCCCACTGGTTGGTCTACGCCGTTATTAGTTGACAATAGTAGTTAGTGGATGAAACTCCAGTTGAAGCTCAGCGGAGGCAGATCTTGGGTGTGACGCCCACCAGCGGCTCTGCTGTGGCGCTCGACCGCCTCCAGCGTGGAGGCCCCCGAGCCGCCCAGCTGGCAATCTGCTGCTGCCGCTTCTGTTCTCTGGTTCGAGGGTGAGATTAGTAGCTGCTTTTAGACTCGTAGCATTTTTGTGTGTCTCCGGCCTGCCCGCCCGCCCGCCTGCCCGCCGTCAGTCCTGCTGGTGGCTGTGGTTTTGTGTACGTGGTGCAGAGCCTCAGGGTCCGGAGGGAGGAGGCTCTGGAGATTGAAGACTTGGCTCCGGCCGGTTTGGATACGTGAAGCCTCCATGTGTCTGCTTGTGGCCCCCCCCCCGTTGTACACAGTTGAAATAATTGCTAATTAGCACATTACGGCTGCAGGACATTGTCTTTCAAAAATAGACATGTTGTTGTATATTCAGCTGCTTTGTTGTACCTGTTGAGCAACACAGGGAGTGGCAGTGGTACTTCTTTGCCAAATTCTCTCTCTCTCTCTCTCTCTCTCTTCTCTCTCTCTCTCTCTCTCTCTCTCTCTCTCGCTCTCTCTCGCTCTCTCTCTCTCTCTCTCTCTCTCGCTCTCTCTCTCTCTCCTCTCTCTCTCTCTCTCTCTCTCTCTCTCTCTCGCTCTCTCTCGCTCTCTCTCTCTCTCTCTCTCTCTCGCTCTCTCTCTCTCTCCCTCTCTCTCTCTCTCTCTTTCTCTGAGCTTTGGTCCTCACTGTATCTCTGGTACCCAGGAGTCGTGTTTTACTGCCAAAGATGCAAATCTAGAAACTTAATTTACTGAACTTCAATACAGTTGAACATGACAGCTTTGGGCACTTTCTACTTTTCTTTAACAACAAATAAATATAAAGGTCGTTCTGTTTATGCCACTGTCTTTATCTGATGCATTGTTGTTCTATAATGATGGTAGTCAGACATACACTATACAATCAGCTGGCAGTTTATTAGGAACACCTAGCTAAAACTAAAAAGATTAATCCATCAATAAATACGATTTTAAAAATGCATTTACAAAAACAGTGTAAAATTCTCTTTAAATAAACCATTTATAAATACATTAATTAATTCATGAATAAATAATAGAGTGTGAAAAACTATTTGAAAAGGCATTTGGGAATACATTCCTGGATTCAGTCTTCAATTTCCAGCTGTTTCTCCTGTTATCTAATCGATTAGTCATTTAGCCTTTCCATTTAGGCGGTCCGTGTCACTGGTGTGACATTGGTTAGCTCTCCAACCAATCAGAGAGCTTGTTACATCCCTTGGCCAATTGGGATTGTTTAGTCCTGTTTTTACCAGCACTGAAGGCCCAGAGTGTCACAGAGGAGAAACAGTCAATGACACCTAAAACAACAAAAAAAACATAATTTGTGGTTTGGTACTGACAAAAGTCTTAATTTACCCAGAATTCATTGTACCACAGTCTGGCTTAAGAAAGTCAAGAACTAAACTGTTTTGTGCAGCAGATGAATTTAGACTCGGTCTAACTGAAGTCTGATTGTTTGTGGTATCTAAGCCGCAGCCACAGTCTGTCTTTGTGAAACCAGCCCAACCCCGGTTCAGCTCGGAGGCCGTGGCTTTGCACACGGGGACAGCGTCAGGTTGAAACAGGAAAGGACCTTGAACACTATTGTCTAAAGCGTCGCTGCTGTCGCCTTCAGATTCTCCTTCGTTGGAACAGCAGCGTTCACTCACAGGAAAAACAGCTGCAGAACAAAAGTACCTAAACTCATGTCGTCAGCGGCGTCCACATAAACAACACACATCATCAATGACCCGGTTTCACTTATGATAAACAGTGTGAGAGCAGGATCTGAATTCTTCTTCCACCAGCAATTAAAGAAAAACCACCTGATATTTAAGAGCGTGTCCGAGCAGGTTTTCACTCTCAGAATCGCTGTGTCCTGATGGAGGGAACGGAAAAAACTATTTTCAGATTCACTGTGTTTATAGTGAAGCAACAATAGAGACATTTCAGCATCTCTTGGTGCTGAATCACCACGAGTGTAGTGCTGCTTTTATAGGCTTGTCTTGCATTATCCTGAACAAAGACCGAAGCTTTTAGTTCGTTTTGATACATTTATTTTGGTCCTGCGCCAAAAAGAAGAGGGAAAATAGTCCCTGGTTGCCGGGCAACATCCTTTTGTGCCCTCCGAGCATCCAGTGTTTGCGTGACAGTTCTCAGGGTTTTTGTTGACATTCATCCGAACCTGTTCAAGTGCTCGTCCAACTGCAGCTCTGCTACGGCGCTGGATGTTTTAACGCCGCCGTCACCGGCGGAGGGCTCAGCTGCTTCTCAAGAGAGACACAAATATGAGTTTCTTCAGTCCAGTGTGACGAATGTCGACCACACACTATGAGAGGAGACTTTTTAAAGACTGGAGTCTGTCACCCTCTCACATCTAAAGAGTCAGAGTTTTTAGTTTTCACTACAGCTGCACGATGTGATTATTTTGGTAGATATTACCATTTTTTTATTGTTTTTTTAAGTTGGAATGAATGTTTTTGCATTTTATTTTCACTGAAAACAATTTAGAAATGATGATGTGATTTTTGCTGGTGTTGTACCAAACAAACATGATGCTTCATGTCTGGAGAATATGATTGCAGCTCCTGTCATACTGTAGACCAGGGCTCTTACGGGGTCATTATCTAGATCTATCATAGATTCATATGAGATTATTTCCCATCATGCACCTGGTGGAAATTTACAGGAAGAAAAACTTGACTCATTATTATTATTAATAATAATATTAAAGTTAGTAACTCAACACTCTAACAGGCTGCGTTTGGACTTTATTTATGATTTCCTGTTTTTATTTTGAAATGATTTCCCTTGTGTCCAGTTACCCTCGCCCCCCCCCTCTGTTTATTATCGGCCTCACACCAAACGACTCACATTCTTGCGCGTCCTCGCTCTCTATCAGCTCGGTTTGCTACTTCCTGTTTGGCGCTGGAGAAAGCTCCTTTGAACGTGACTATCTGCGTGAGCCAAGATTCAAAACTTTCGATAAAATTAAACATGTTTGATTTTTATTGAAACTGACTTAAGAAGCTGGGACGACCACCGTTCACCCAACGATCGAGATGTCGGGAGCGCGCCGCAACTTCAGCAAAACTCACATGATGTTATTTTTTCCTACGGTGGAAATTTGTCTGTGACAGTGAAGCCACAATCACGTGAAAGGTCCTGATCTTTTGTTGTTTTGTGCGCTGACGCCGAACAGAGGTTGATTTGTTTGAGGTCTAACAAGCCACTCCCCATGAATCCACAGAGTGTGGTCAGCTTATCACTTTATCACAGGTACACGTGGGTAACCTGAGAAAAACACACCCGTAATCTTATTAAGAGGCGCGCGTGTGTGTGTGTGTGTGTGTGCAGCTAATTTGGTGTTTCCTGTTTTGAAGCTTTCTCCTGCTCCTTCTGTTTGATTTCACAGTTTGATGAAACATTGGCGTCACAAGCTCCTCTCAGTCTTTTCTGTGTGTCGTCGGTGGCGGTGAAAGCGTGCACATCTGTCGCACACCTGACCTGAACGCTGCCCTATCCGGCTGTTTGGTAGGAAGGAGAGAGGGAAAAAAAAAAGCACACAAAGCAGTTTCCTGGGTGGACGGCGTGTGTAGAGAGTCAGCTGACGCACCCGAATCAAAGAAAAGAGGTGAAACGGTTTGTGTTTGCTGATGGTGCTGCCTCCAGTCGCCCGTGATCAATCAATAAGTGGCTGATTGAAAATGTGGCGTGTCTCGCTCGCTTGCTTTGGCAGCAGGAGGACGATCTGCTGACTGTCCGTGTCTCTGCTCTCTGCTTCTGCTGGAGCTGCTCATCTGTGAGGCATGATGGGAATGATGAGAACTTGTTGCATTGGATTGTGCGACCCTGAGCTTATCGTTATTCAAGAAACAATGTAGTAGAACTCACGCAGCATAGCTCCTGAAAAGGAGAAGGGAGTCATGGCGAGGGAGGATGACAGCAGTGCTGGTTATTATCTCTGTAAAATGCCACGTCTCTGACTCTCCACGCACCGAGCAGCGCGCCCGTTACCCAAGGGTAAATATCTCGGCCTGATATCCAGAAGGTCATCCATGTTTCTTCTTGTCCCGCCGCCTGTTTCAGCCTCTCCTCACCGGTTACCGGACACTTTTAGAAATGCTTCCCTATAGAGCCGGGTGTTCGACGGATCGATTAAATTCCGTTTCACAAGGTCCTGATTGGATTCCAGATCGATTCACTTCCAGATTTTTCCGTTCTAATACAAATTTATCTTGGATATGAATGTGATTCTCAGATGCTAAGGCTGTACATTGTTCCTCTAACCTGGTGCATTATTAAAAAGCACTTTCTCTATAAGAACAATAGGTAGGAAATGAAGGATAAGTAACATAAACCTGGTGCACCGGCTACCGTACACAGCTATTTCTTCTTCTTCTTCTCGGCTTCTTCTTGCACATCTCGCACGTGAATTTGCTTTTGACGAGCTCTTCACTGTCTTCATATTTTTAAATCCAAAATGCAGCCGTACGTCTGACTTCAGTGGAGCCGCGTTTTTGTCTCTGACGTCACGTGACCAGAGAAAATACTAACAGACATACGAAGTGATCAATCTCAGGATTTTATTAATCGATATCGGATTATTCCCCCCCCCCCCCCCCCCCCCAGTCCCGGCTCGGGCCTAAAGATGAGGCCCCTCAGCTCTGGAGCTCCCAGCCGAGGATCTGAGGCTCGACATCACTTCTTAAAACGTGTCAGCTCCTCCAAATAATTTCATGTCAAATAACATTTACTTCTGGAGGTTTCCTGTAGCTTTGGACTCGGTGACTTGATTATTTCTGTCAACACGCACTGATGAAGATGAAGGCTGTTTTAAATCTTAACACCTCGCTCTCTGCTCCGTGACTCAGAGGTGTTGGAAATGGCTGTCTTCCCTCTGGACTCTCTCTCTCTCTCTCTCTCCTCTCTCTGTTTCCTCATGTGTCACTTTCTCTCTCACTCGCTTCCTATCACATCTCGGCCTCACGCTGCTTTTCCCAAGACGAATTGAGGAGAGCTGATTAAGTTTAATATAGCTGCAGCTATTAACTGAGAGAGAGGTTTTGAGAGATTTTTTTTCCACGTTGACTGTGTGGAGCTGGAACTCCTGCAAACAAAAGGCTGGAGTATGTGAATGGGTGTGTCAGCTGTGTTGGTCTTATTTCCTCCCGTTGTTAGTTTACAGCCGTAACAGCTGGTCAGTGAGACGGACTTTGACTTGATTGACCCCGGATAACGTTGCATTTTGTATTTTGCTGTGTGGTCAGAAACAGGCTCATGTCATCGTCGTTTGATCATTTTGGTTTTTAAAATAAACGTAGCATTGAATAGATGAGAAGTTGTGGCTTCTCTGAAACCTTCAGGTTCCCTGGCTGAGCTGGATAAACGCCCACATGAGTCACATTTGTGGTCTGCAAACAGTGTGATGTGATGTTTGGCCGTTCAGTCCAGAGGTGGACTGAGCATGTGCAGAGGTGGGGTTTTCCCCCGGGGGGGGGGGGGGGGTCGCTCCAGAAACACAAAAGAATAAAAGAAAAGTGTCTCCTCTTTATTTTTCCTTCCTCTTTCCTTCCTTCCTTCCACACTCGTTGCCGACACTGACTCACCGACTGTGGTGTGTTGACTTTACAGACGTGAGCCTGCACAAACATCGAGGCAGTAAATATGGAAACAAACAAACAAAAACTCCCAGTGGCACAAACCTAAATATAGAATCAGGTTTGTTTTACATGTTAGAAAAGCTAGTGACTATTGGCAGACGCTACAATTTGCAGATGTCCCCTAAACGCCTCACATGCTGGCAATGGGTAGATGCTACATTTTATAGCTATTCCCTGAATGCCTCACATGCAGACTTTAGGTATTTAGGTACCGCTATTTACGAATGTCCCCTAAACGCCTCTCGTGCAGAATATCGGTAGACACTCTCAATTAAAAATGTCCCCTAAACGCCACACATACATTAGTATCGATTTATTTTTCAGTAATTTATTTACTGTATTAGTCAAGAACTGCTGTACAAATGTGTTTAATCTGTAAAAGCTTCCTCTAATAAAACGGTAGAACATGTTCATCTACATCGATAGTGTGACCAATGACTTTAGCCACATCCCCCATTATACTAACGGCCATCAGAGGCTTTATTTTAAAAGGGGAGTCACTGATTGTGAGCTAATTTTAAAAATTCGTTTTATAGTTAATTAAGCCCCGTCATAGTGAAAGCGCTCAGAATATCCTGGAACTAATTGAGAATATAGAAATAAAGTCCGTTTTGAATCTTAGAAAAAAGATGAATCTCAATTAGAGTTAGTAGAAGATGTGAAATTGAACTTGAAAGCATCAGACTTTCACCGGCCGTGGCGTGTGTTACTGTGAGCTCTGGTGCAGTCGGCTGAAACGGTCCTGGATCAGACCGGACTCTGGCTGAGGTCGCGGTCAGGATTTTTTATTTTAGATTTTATGGGTAAACCATGATGAAGATTTGAGCTGTTCTTTGTCCGTGTTAAAAAATCTGTGAAGGAGATGATGATGGAAACTGTGATTCTTGCAGATAAAATGTGACACCTGAGCTGGACTCTGTGTTGTTCTGTTTCTTATAAATTCAAATAGTAAAGTCGAGTGTTTCTAAACCAAACTGTAGGAAGCAAAAAGCAGGAGTCAGCCAGTGAAGTAGCACAGAGGCTGCTCTGCTGCTCGGGTGGTGGGTGGGTCAGCTGTCACGGGTCAGTCCGGGTCACATCTATTTATTTATCTTTCACCCCTGTTCACCACTGAGTCAGCTCAGTGCTGTTTATAACATCTGTCTGTTCCCTCCTCTTCCTCAGTACGACCAGCGCCTCATCACGCTGCGTTTACTGTCTGTGTGAGGAGCACTGTGACACTTGTGTGTAAAATACACTGTAAATAGGACACACACACACACACACACACGCACACACACACACACACACACACACACACACTTAGTCAAACACACACAGCCTATTCCCGGCTCATGCTGTGGCTGCCATGTGGTGAACGGTCAGAAACTCCTGAGCCATCTGCAGAGCTGTTATTTCAAAGACACACAGTCCGTCCTCCACCAGGAGTACAGCAGTGATTTGGGTGTTTCTCTGGTGTGGGGGTGGGGTGGGGTGGGTGGGTGGGTGGGGGGGGGGTGGGGGGAACGTCAGACAGGTCACCTCAGGTCAGCGTGAGGCTGCATCAGAATAACTCCAGAAGCTGCGTTGGTGAAGGTGCGTCCTCCAGCAGGCCACACCCCCTCCTCAGACGACATGTTAGACGGAGGTTTAAAAAGTCGACGACCACCACCTGAACGCACCATCACACCGCAGACAAGCTCGCAATGGATTGTGGGCCGTGTGGCCATATTCAACCTCATGTTGCCGAACCTCGAAGACACGGAGCTCTGGAAACCACAAGAGATCTCTAACTGCTCCTTTCCTTTCTTTCTCTTTCAGGAAACTGAGATTGCCGCCGAATGCAACCATGTAAGTATTTCCACCTGGTGTCACACCCAGAAACACAACTTCCCAGCATGCATCATGTCATCCTATAATATATAAATCCATGTGGTGTATGTTCAGTGTGGTTCCTGAGGATTAGCCACTTGATGAACTGCAGGTTAAATCGTTTTTATCGTAAAACGATTCCAATTCAAGGTCCACTTACTAACTTTTTTCTTGAGCTTTCAGCCACAAGGCATGATTTCATCTGTATCAATTTCAGTTTTCAGAGTAGTTTGGCAAAACAATCCCAGCTGATATTTCTCCTGAGCTCTCTGTATCTCAAGATTAAATTCAGCTGAAAAGTTTTCGATGCTGCTGTTGTTTTAACACCATTTAAACAACTTTCTGTCGAGATGTTGGTTATGGAACCAAGATGTATAAAAGAATATAAATATAAACATCCGCTTTTCAACCAAATGAAGCTCAGTTTTCACCTTTAGTCAGTTTGTGCAGAAGTGAAGTGACGGAACGGATGATTTTCCAGAAACTGGACGAGATGCTCAACGTGCTTTAGAATAAAAAAATAAACTAGTACAATAAAATAAGGGCGAATAAAAGAAGTATGAAAATCGATGATAGAAAGACAGTTCAGTTTTACAAAAGTTGTACAGTTTTTATAAATGTTTTCACTGCCCTGGGATCTTGTCATGTTTTATTCTTTTATCATATTGAATCAGAGAATATGTAATAAGGGTTTTTTTATTTTAATCAACTGAAGAAGAAGAAGAAGAAGAAGTAGAAGAAGTAGTAGAAGAAGAAGAGGTCCACAGTAGAAATAGGAAACTAAAATAATTTAGGATCTTTGACGGTATGAAATCTTCCTGGTCTCAGTCTCACTAACGCAGAGAGACACTCGTAGCATCAGGACTGAGGTTATTACAGTTATCAGATAGTTGGGAGTAAATCTGTGTAATCCAGATGTTTCATGTATCCTCTCCTCCAGCTGCTGTGGAACTACAAGCTGAACCTGACCACCGACCCGAAGTTTGAGTCCGTAGCCGTGGAGGTCTGCAAGACGACCATCTCCGAGGTCGGTTACTGACACCAGATCTTTTCATTTCAGCTTCCAGGAAGTGAAAAAGAAACATGAAACCAGCTGCTGAGTGTTTTCAGACGTGTTTGTTAGTGTTTGTATTTGAGTCAAAGAATCGTCCGTGTTTTCCTGATCTGTTGTTGCTACAGCTGCTGCAGTAGGAATGATTGGATTCCTCTCAGCACACAACAAGATTTAGAAATGAAATCTTTCCCTGAAAACAAAACAAACAAACAAAAAAACGATTGAAATGAAACCTCTGTCGTATGGAGTCGTGACGCTGCCTTCGCTCCTCGCGCAGATTAAAGAATGTGCGGCGGAGGAGCTGGGGAAGGGCTACCTGGTGTCCTGCCTGGTGGATCACCGCAGCAACATCAGCGACTACCAGTGCAACCAGTACATCACCAAGATGACCACCATCGTCTTCAGCGACTACCGGCTGATCTGCGGCTTCATGGACAAGTGCCGCGACGACATCAACACCCTGCGCTGCGGCAGCATCAGCACGGGAGAGAAGGTGAGTCGTGAGGTTTAAT